>NC_137024.1:38841164-38886164 GCF_032717465.1 Coenobita brevimanus | reverse complement strand
ATTCATACTAAGTGCTCTGAACATTCGGACCCAAATTCTTCCTGTTCCTTCTAGTACCTTGCCAAAAAAAATTCTAACAACTTTACCTCACTATCCTTCCCTCCTCCTTTCCACTCTGATGGCTTTGTAGCTGTTTCTTCGACTAAAAAAAGCAGAAATCTTTGCTCAGACTTTTTCTCCTAATTTTACCCTGGACGATTCTGGTACTCTTCCTATATCACCTCCCCCCTCTGACTTCCTCATGACTGACATTAAACTTTCCTCCGTTGATGTACTTTCTGCCCTCACTAGCCTCAACACTAACAAGCCACATAAGCCTGATGGGATCCCTTCTGTGTTCTCAAGAATTGTGCTTCTGAGCTTACACCCTGCCTAGGTAAACTCCTCTGCATTTTTCTGCCAATTTGTACCTTTCCTTCTTGCTGAAAGTTTGCCTTCATTCAGCCCGTCCCAAAGACTGGTGACCATTCCAGACCTCTATCACCCAATTTTTTTTTTTTTTTTTTTTTTTTTTTATGTGTCCGACTCTGGGCATAGGCTTCACAGCCTGCTATCAAGGCCCAGCAGTCCTCCTACATACCATGCACCTCTACATGTCACCACTTCGGCGCTAACACCCACCGTCCATATTGAATACATGCTAGGGCTGTCTCATACAGGACTGGTGTATTGGTATTTGCTCTAACAGCCTGTATTTCCATAGCTTTTAAATCTGTTCTACACAAAAAATAAATAAATAAATAAATAAATAAAGCACCTTTTCTATCACAACCATCTTTCCAATCACCAGTATGGGTTCTGCCAGGGATGTTCCACTGGTGATCTTTTCACCTTCCTTTCAAACTCCTGGTCATCCTCCTTTCGGGACTTTGGCAAAAGCTTTGCCACTGTACTTGACATCTCAAAGGCTTTCGATTGAGTCTGGGATAAATCACTGAATTCCGGACTGTCCTCTTACAGTTTCTATTCTTCTATCTGTGCCTTTATCAATAGCTTCCTATGTGGCCGTTCTAATGCTGCTGTAGTAGACGGCGACTTTTCTTCTCCTAGGGCTAAAGATTGTGATATTCCTCAGGGCTCTGTCCTATCACCGTCTCTCTACATTCTGTTCATCAATAACCTTCTAAGGTGTACATCTAACCCTATCCACTAATATGCTGATGGTTCCACCTTTCATCTTTCCATTCACTTCTCAAACCATCCATCTCAACAGTTACTTCAACAAACAAGGGAGGAGGATATGGCACACCTAATGTCTGACGTGGCTCGTATCTCTGACTAGGGTAAAAGTAATCTTGTTGTTTTTAATGCATCAAAAACCCAGTTCTTACGAGATTTAGGCCATGAAAATCTTACGCAGGAGTATCCTTTAATTTTTAACAATATCCAACTCAAACCTGCATTATCCCTGAAAATACTTGGGGTTTCATTCTTTTAGGATTTGACTGGGAAAGATCATTATTACCTCTCTTTTAAAATCTGCTTCCAAAAGATGTGGTGTGCTAAGCAGACTCCGTGCCTTCTTTACCCCTGCAGAGTTGTTGACTTTATACACAGGTTTTATTTGCCCCCATGTCGAGTACAACTCGTGCGTGGGGCTCCCCACATACAGCTCATCTTAACAAGGTGGAGTCAAAGGCATTTTGTCTCATTAACTCTCCTCCTCTTACTGATTCCCTTCAACCTCTCTTTATTCGATGCACCATTGCATCTTATGTCTTTTCTATCGCTAATTCAACGGTCAATGATCCTCTGAACTGTCTGCTTGCATCCCTCCACCACTACGAGAGACACATAGTACCCATCTAACAGCAAACTCTAATCCATTTTCTGTCCAACCCTCCAATGCAAGAATTAACCGCTACTCCCAGTCCTTCATGTATGGAACAGGTCAATTGTGGAAATGTCTTCCTCTGTCAGTATTTCCTACTGATCGTGACCTCCTGTCTTTTAAATGCAATGTGTCCAGACATTTCATAATGAACGAATCTTGATTTTGGCTCTCTTACTTTGCATTTTTTCTTGTAAGGAACAGTTCTTGCCAGCCTTTGGTTCAATCTTCCTAAAAAAAAAAAAAAAAAAGTGTTGTACTGACTTCTGCATTCATATACTGCCAGATGCTGTCACCAAGACTCTAAACACACACACACACACACACACACACACACACACACACACACACACACACACACACACACACACACACACATATGGATATATATATATATATATATATATATATATATATATATATATATATATATATATATATATATATATACCATTATCATCATCATTATCATAATTATCATCAGCAGCAGCAGCCACTGAAAGTCCATGCTGAAGAAAGACGTCCCCCAACCTTCTCCACGAATTCCCAGACTGAGCCAAAATCTGCCACGTTTTGCCTGCAAACTTCTTTGTCTCACTTCTCCACCTCCTGTCTGGCCTTTTTCTGCTACACTTACGATCTCTTGAAGTCCAGTCAGTCAGCCTCTTGCTCCATCGGTTATCCCTTATTCTTGCAGTATGACCTGCCACCTCCATTTCTGCTCTTTTATAACTTCTACAATGTCTTTGACTTTAGTTTGCTCTCTCACCCAAAGTGATCTTTTCCTGTCTCTTAAAGATAGTCATAACACTGGCCTTTCCAATGCTCTTTGAGAGCGGATTACTGTAACTGATTTTCCATCGATTTTGTCAGCTTCCAGGTCTCACAACCATACGTCATAGCTGGGATTATACATCCGTTATACACTTTTCATTTCATACATATTGACATACATACTGGATTTAGAAAGGGTAGATGATGTAATGATCAGATTTTTATTATAAGGTATCTAATGAAACAGGCCAATGAGATGAAACTGCCACTTAGTACGTGCTTTGTGGATTTTGAAAAGGCGTTGATAGTGTTTTACGAGGAGCTATGTTGAAAATTACGAGGTTCTATGGTATACCAGAAAAATCTGTAAATGTTATTAGAAGCCTGCATGAAGATACTTCTTGTAAGGTAATGGTGGGTGGTTCTTTGAGTGATCCGTTTCATGTTAGGTCCGGAGTAATCCAAGGAGGAGTTTTTTCGCTTTTGTTGTTTGTTTTGGTTATGGATTACATTATACGAAAGGCTGCAGGAATTAACTGAAAAGAAAATAAGAGGCTGATGGATTTGGACTATGCTAATGATATTGTACTGATTTGCAGAAGTATTTACGAGATGCAGAGGGTGCTTGACTGTCTCATGGAGGAAGGAGAAAAAGTGGGATTGGTAATAAATTGTGGAAAGACTGAAATTATTAACATGAACGTGGACAGCCAGATCGATTGCGTGCTGATGAATGTAAAAAAATTTAAATATCTGGGAACGACTGTGTCATCTAAAGGATAATTAAACAATGAAACTGTGAAGAGGATTAGACAGGCTTGGCAAGCTCTCAGAAAGTTGAAATCTGTATGGCATAATAATAAGCTTTCAGTACATACTAAAGTAAAAATTTAAAAGTCCATGATTAGACCAATTTTAATTTATGGGCATGTCTCATGGCACAGTACAGTTGCAACAGATCAGAAAGTACTAGGATTTGAGACTAAAATACTGAGAAGGATTCTTGGGGTAAAGTGGCAGGACAGAGTTACAAATGAAAGAGTAAGGGTTATTACAGGAGTGGAACCGGTTGATGAATATGTGAGATTGCCTCGCTGGAAATGGCTAGGGCACACATATAGAAATGAAGGCTGTTCAATACAGGATGTGCCAGAGTGGACTGCTATAGGAAGAAGAGGCAGAGGTAGACAATGGGAAACCTGGATGAGGACAATGAAAGAGAAGCAGGGAAGGAATGTTGGTGGGACCTGAAGCAGATGGCAGGAGACAGATACCGGTGGAGAGAGCTCATCGAGACCCCATGCATCCTGTGGGCTGCCACAGGAAATGACTGACTGATTGATTGACATATTGGCAAGCTACTTTTCATGATGTCTCTATGTTTACTAAAAGCTTTCCATCCAACTGTAATGCATCTTTTTATTTTGCTATCGCGATCTTTCGTTAATTTTAGTATTTGCCCCAAGTAACTGTACTCCTCTACTCCTTCAAGAATTTCTTTGCTTATTCTGATGACGCTCTTTGGTGTACTTGGATTAAATATTACTTTAGTTTTACTCCAGTTCATCTTTAGCCCTGCTCTGAGACTTTTGCTGTTCAGGTCATTTAAAATTTCTTGCAATGTCTCTGCTGTTTCTGAGATTAGGACAATGTCATCTGCAAATCTTAAATTGTTTAGCTTTTCTCCATCTATGTTTGCTCCTTTGTTTTCCCAGTCTAGTTCTCTGAAAATATTTTCTAGGCATGGTGTAAATAATTTTGATAAAACTGTATCTCCCTGATGTACACCCTTCTCAATTTCAATTTTTTCCGAGTCTTGATGTAATTTAACTGTAGCTGTTCCCTCATTATATATGTTTTCAAGCGGTTTTACAATGTTGTAATTTACTCCTTGTTCTCACAATGAATTTATAATTGTCATGTGCTCCACTGAGCTGAAAGCCTTTTCGTAATCAACAAAACCTACACATAGTGGTTTATTATATTCTGCAGTTTTCTCAGTTAGCTAATTCACTGTGTGTAGATGATCAGTACTTGAATACCCACTTTGGAATCCTGCCAGTTCACGAGGTTGGTTTTCTTCCAAAACAGTTGTTATTTTGTTCATAAGAACTTTAGAGATGAGTTTGCAAATAACTGATGGGCCAATAGTTACAAAGATTTTTTGAGTTGCTTTTTTTGTAAAGTAGAATAACAACATTACTCAATTTTGGGGGAATTTTCGTCTTTTTATACACTGAGTAAATAAGAGGGTGAGCCTATTTTGTACTTCTACTCCTGAATCCAACAGTAAATCTGCTACTATTTCATCTTCTCCTGGGGCCTTCCCTCTCTTCATATTTTTAAGAGAAATGGTGACTTCGTCTGGTGTTACCTCAGGTATTTCACGTGTGTCAACTGAAAAGTTAACTATTGGTACTAGTGTTTTTGATGCATAGTTCTTTGTAAAATTCTTCAACTCCCTTCACCATCTTATATCTGCATTTAATGACTTCATCATTTTTATCTTTCAATGATATGTTGTTTTCTTAGTGCCATTTTACTTCGGATCTGTTTCATATTTTTCCTTTTTTTGATGGTTTCTTTGATCTGATCCATGTTTCTCTTTCTTTTTTCTTCTCTCTGTCTCTTGTTAAGCTTATTTAATTCTGCTTGTCCTCTTTCATTTTAATTTGTTAGTACTTTCATTTCCTTTCTTCTTTTCATAAGCTCAAGTGTCTTATCTGAATACGTCCTGGTTTCGGTTGAATCAGCTTTCCCTACTACCTCCACTGATTCTCTTATCACTTTTGGTAGTCTATCATTCAACTCATCAATGTCACATTCAGCATTACTTAAAGCCTGAAATCTGTTTGTTATTTTTAACTGAAAGTCTGTTTTGTTTTTGCTTACTTTATTTGGGCATATCTTTTTATTTTTAATCACCTTTCTTTCACTTATGAAAGGAATCTGGCTGTGTGACCCACCATTCTATGGTTACTTCCTACATTTATTTTGTTGATAACTGTGACATTTATGATCGTGTTATTTGTATCTGCTATAGTGAAGTCGATTTCATTCCTTGTTTCTCCATTTGGGCTTCTCTAGGTCGAATTTCTCCCTGTTCTTTTGTGAAAGAATGTGTTCATTATTCTCATGTTATACATTTCAACAAAACTTAACATTCTCCTCTTTCATTCCTTTCTCCCACTCCAAATTTTCCCATACATAATTCTCCATTTTTTCTTCTATATCCCAACTTTTGCATTGAAGTCCCCCATGAGTATAGTATATTTATAATCTTTTCTTCTTCCACAGTCTTGGAGACGTCATCATAGAATGTTTTTATTTCTTCATCTGAGCTCTGACAAGTCGGTGCATATACTTGTATTATTTTCAGAGTGTATTTCCTGCACAATCTAATTACAATCAAAGGTGCTCTGTCAGATACACTGCTGAATTTAACAATGTTCTCTGCAAGATTTTTGTTAATTAGAAATCCAACACAACTAACTCTTTCATTTTGCCTTCCTCTGTTGTAAAATAGGTGGCTGCTGTCTTGGAACAGAATTACTTTTCCTTCTTTTCTGTGGATCTGTTTCACCTCCTACAATATTACGTTTTCTAATTCAGTGCTTAAGGTACTGTACCAAGTTTGTAATCTTCTGCCAGGCTTCCTTCATTGTACGGATAGATCGTAATGGATTTCAGCTTGTTTAATGTCCCGCACTCTACTATATAAACATATATCCTGTATGTGTATATATATATATATATATATATATATATATATATATATATATATATATATATATATAATACACACACGCACACACTCGATCATATCTCCCAGTTCAGAAAGCTTCTCCCAAGCGAACTAAAAACGTCTGGTGCTGTTGTCGCACACGTAATCGTAGTGAAGTGGTAAAAAAAAAAAAAAAACGACAACCCGACAGGTCTGAGTGGAGAATGCTGGGAGATGATCACCTTCTTACATGTTGAGTTCCTACAATGACACCAACGACACCTACAGTATATTGTCACTACCGTCACACGATTTTACTCACTTAGGGAGAGATTTTTCGTAGCAGAGAGGTCAAATATATTTTCTATTAACCGCTATCACCACAAGAGGCCTCAAACTGGGTGATTATCACTATAGAGGCAACAATAATACGGCAAAGATGACATCGTGCTGGACTGGTTAATGACTGTGATAATAGCAATACTACTACTACTACTACTAATGATCATATTGACGATGATGGTAATGATGATATCATCATCATCCTGACCCCTCACTATATACAGCATATGAGAAGGTATGTTCCACAAAGTCAAGAACAATTTAATAATAATAATAATAATATCATTATTATTATTATTATCATTACTACTACTATTAGTATTATTATTATTACTATTATTTAGCCTAATGACAAAAACTCTTGAAATTTAAATTCACAAACTTTCTCCCTATTCAGTGCTTTCCTACCCTTTACTCCACTTCTCTATCTTTCTTAACTCTCTGTTCTCCCGCTTACTTAATTTCAAACCTAAAACTAAATATTTTCAAAACATTCTCCCTCTGTATACACACACACACACACACACACACACATAAACAATACATTATATATATATATATATATATATATATATATATATATATATATATATATATATATATATATATATATATATATACCCTTCGGTATACTGTATATTTTAAAATTATTCTTCATTTCTCTGTCTCTCTCTGTCTCTGTCTCTCTCTCTCTCTCTCTCTCTCTCTCTCTCTCCACATTTCTAGAGTGGTAGAGGGAGGGAAGGCGAGGACAGAGTTAATCCTTAGATCGAGATGCAGTCCCCGGCTTATCCCTAATCTGCCCGCGTCCCGATTCACCCTTTCGGCCTTGGCTTCGTCCTCCCTCAAACTCTTCAGTTTTCTTTCGCGCGGGTTTTTCGTAACTTTTCGTTATTAGTTGGCTTCGTTTTAGGTAGTGCTTCGAGGTTTTCAGTTTTTCTTTTAATCCTCCCTCTCTTTATCCTTCCAATTCCAAACTCTTAAGCCTTCTCTCTCTCTCTCTCTCTCTCTCTCTCTCTCTCTCTCTCTCTCTCTCTCTCTCTCTCGTTTTCAAGATCTTTCACACTCTTCATTCATTTTCCAGCGTTTCGTCTCTGTTACCCAGTTTCTTTCGTTCAAACTCACTTCATCTCAAATGTTTCATTCCCTCTGCCATTCTTTCACTGTCTTTCGCCCTTCTTTCATTTCCCCTCGTTCGTTCTCCCACTCGCTCACTTTCCTCTTTCGTTCGTTTTTCCATGTTTTCTTTCCACTATTCGTCCGTTTTTCATCTACGCCCGTTTTCTTTATCCACAACATTTACTTCTCTCCACTATTAACGTTTCTCAGTTTTATTCTTTTCTTTTCCCATTATTATTATTATTATTATTATTATCGGCCACCCTTTGCGGGATTAGGGCGTCGGGCTATAGATAGATAGATAGATTGTTATTATTATTATTATTATTATTATTACTTTGTGTCTTATATTTTGTCTGTTAGCCTGTCTGTCCGTCTGTCTCTGCTTATCTACGTTCTGTTTATCTGTTTGCCTCCCGGCCTGCCTGCTTGTTTGGGTGTTTTCCGTCTCTGTGTAGCGTGACTTGCTTAGTGAGATTGCTTTATTTTTTCCTCAGTCAGGATTTACATAATTATTATCTCTCGGGTTATCTTTAAAATCCTCTCTCTCTCTCTCTCCTCTTCTCTTGTTTTGTGATTCTAAGCCAAACGAAAGGAATGGAAGAGGTGAAGAGAAGAAAGGCGGGGATGGGAGAGGAAAGGAGGGGAGACCGTGAGGGGGGAAGGGAGGGAGGAGAGTGTGTGTGTGTGTGTGTGTGTGTGTGTGTGTGTGTGTGTGTGTGTGGAGAGAGAGAGAGAGAGAGAGAGAGAGAGAGAGAGAGAGAGAGAGAGAGAGATTCTCAGAAAGTTAATAAAAAAGAATATTGAGAGGGAGAAAGATTAAAGAATAGTAAGAGGAGGTAACGGAAATGAGAGAGAGAGAAACAAGGTTAACTCGGTGCAATACCCGCGCCCTCCAAGCGACCCGTGCTGTGACCCTGTCTTTCGGTCAGACTCGTAGTATTTCATCCTTCCCTAGCCCTGAACTCTTCGTCTAGGCTTGGCCCAAAGTGGATGGCAAGGGTGAGGTGACCTTCCTTTGTAAGCCTGGACTTTGAGTTACTCTCCTCTACCAGAATGATATAATTCATCCTTTCCTGGCTTTACAACCCTCCATATTGGTTCAAATCATCACAGCGAGTTATAGGGCCAGTCTTTGACCATGTCCTGTATCCTTCACCTCTGACCGACTGTTCTCAAAATTGAATAACTTTATTGTTTTTTATCCCTCGATCCTTCCGCCAAGTTTAGTCTGACTCGGAGCAAAACTGTTTGAGTTGACCCTACCTTTGATCCTTGACCTTTGACCTTTTCGGAAGTCCTAAAATATTCCAAATATGTGGTAAATTCCAGTTAACATTTCGCTTCATAATCTTGCTAACGGACAGAAACAAACCGAACCAAATGCATTACACCCCCTCCCCTCTGCTATGTGCGCGGAAAAAAAAAAAAATGGAAAGGAAAGGATATAAAGGGAAAGAATGTAGAAATAGGAAAAGGGAGAATGAATAAGAGAAAAGAGGAGGGAGGTTAGGGAATAGGCATGGGAGGGGAGGGAAGAGAAGGGAGAGGACAGAGAAAATAAATAAAAGGCAACGGTGAGGGAGATTAAAGGACGGAGGAAAAGTGGGGAGGCAGGGAGAAAGGGAAAGGGGAAGGGGAAGGGAGGCCGAAAGAGAAAATAAAGGCTGGGGGAAGAATGATATACAAATAGAGGAGAGGGAGGGGAAGCAAAGGAAAAAGAGGGGAAAGGATAGAGAAGATACGTAAAAGAGAAAGGGTGAGTGAGATTTACGAATAGAGGGAAAAGGTGAGAGGAGATGGAAAGGGGGAGAGGGTAAGAGGGGGATGGAGAGAAGAGAGGGTAAGAGGGGGACGGAGAGGGGAAAGGGTACTAAGTGCAGATGCAGAAAATATAAAAGGGAACAAAAGAAAGAATTGATAACAGAAGGAGCGGAGGGGCAGGGAGGGTACGAGAGGTTGAAAGTGAAGACAGAGACGTAAATAAATGGGAAACGGGGAACCAAAAGGAAAGAAGGAAAGTTTGAGATGGGAAGAGAGAGGCCGATGAGAAGAGAGAAAGGACGGACAGCGTACAGAGGTCGAAAATACAGAGAAAATAAAAGAGAACAGGAAACACAGAGAGGTTTAAGAATAGATGGGAGAATGAGGGGAGAGAGAGGGGAAGAGAAAAAGAATGGCTGCTGAAAATAGATAAAGAGAAACTGGATAAATGAGAACAGGAGAGAGAGAGAAGGGAGATGAAAGTGGAATCAGAAAGGAAATGTATAAAAGAGAAATGAAAAGGGTGGGATGGGAGGAGAGAAAAAATGAATAAAAAAAAAGGGGGGAGGGAGGAATTTCAAAAGAGAGAAAGAAGAATTTAAGAAGAGAGAGGATGGGATGGGTGAGAGGGAGGGTGGAGGGAAGGGGAGATGGGGATGGGAAGAGTGGAGAGGGGAGAGAAACAACAGAGAAATTATGTAGTTAAAAAGAGATAGATTTAACAAAAGAAGATACGAATAAACCAATGGGAGAGATAAACGCCCATCGACTGTAAGGCAATAAATCAGTTTTAGTCTCAAGCTCCCCACACTACCAGAGCCCACAGTCAAATGTGCAGTCCAAGTCCCTATTTAATTTGTAGGTACGAAGGGGCTGAAGTAAAGGAAGCCTCGAGGGACTGGGTGATGCAAAGCGAAGGCAAGGAGGATGGGGATGAGGCGAAGAGATGGAGGAGACTAAATAAATATGAGACAATGGAGAGATATTTAAGACTGGGGAAAGGTGGAGGGAGGAGTGAGGAAGAGGGGAAGTTAAAGAGAGGAGGGAGTGGGAGGAATGGAGAAGGGGAAGAAAAGGAAAGAGATGGAACAGTAAAGAGGAGATGAAGAAGGAACACGGAGGTAAAGAATGGTAAAAGTGAAGATGAAGAGGAAATGTGTAAAAGAGGGAGGTAGATCTGACAGCATAAAGGGGTGAGAATGACGGGGTGAGGGACAGGGAAGAGGAGAGAAATGGAGGAAGAGAAGATAAATAAAAGAAATGGGGTAGGGTAGGGTAGGGTAGGGTAGGGTAGGGAAGGGTAGGGTAGGGTAGGGTAGGGTAGGGAAGGACAGGGAAGGGCCAGAGAGAGGATACAGGGGAAAAAGAATGAGATAGAGAAAGTAAAAGAGAGAAGGGGAAGGAGATTTAAGAAAAGAGAGGGGAGAGGGGGACAGGGGTGGGCAAGCGTAAGGTAGGGTAGGGTAGGAGAGGGGCGGAGAGGGGAGGGGAGGGAAGGGGAGGGGAGGAGAGGAGAGGGGAGGGGAGGGGAGGGGAGGGGAGGGGAGGGGAGGGGAGGGGGATCTAAGGGGAGTTCGCCACAGATAATCCGGGGATTTTTTATCTTCCCTCCCGGAGAAGAAGGAGAGGGAGGAAGAGGGGGAGGGGAGAGACGTGAAGTTATGAGAGAGAGAGAGAGAGAGAGAGAGAGAGAGAGAGAGAGAGAGAGAGAGAGGAGAGAGAGAGAAGGAAGAAAGAAAGGACGAAAAACAGAGAGAGGGAGAGGAGGGAAAGAAGGGGGGAGGAGGGAGAGACAAGGGGAGGAGTGATCACGAAGGGGGGCTTAAAGGGAGGAGAGGGAAAGGGGACCGAGCAAGGGAGGGAGGAAGGGAGGGCAGAGAAGAGGGAGGTAACACGAGAGGAGGAGGAAAAGGAAGATGAAGTGAAGGAAGAGAGACAGAAAGGAAAGGACGGCAGAGAAAGACGAGGTGGAGAGAATGGGAAAGAGGAAAAGTAAGTGAATAGGAGCGAAGAGACAATGAGAGGTAGCACACACACACACACACACACACACACACACACACACACACTATCAATATAGTATATATACAGTATATGCATACAAAGAGAGAGAGAGAGAGAGAGAGAGAGAGAGAGAGAGAGAGAGAGGGAGAGAGAGAGAGAGAGAGAGAGAGAGAGAGAGAGAGAGGGAGGAAGAAGGGACTGTGAAGAGACATAAAAAGGGGGCACAACAAAACAACAACAACAACAACAACAGGGCAGAAGTATACTAGTGAAAGAAAATATACATATATAATTAATGGTCATTATCCTGGACGTATTGTAAAGCCCCTCTCTCTCTCTCTCTCTCTCTCTCTCTCTCTCTCTCTCTCTCTCTCTCTCTCTCTCTCTCTCTCTCTCGTGATATATCTGGAAGTATAATTCACAGATGTACTTTCTCTCACTCCCTCTAGTGGTCTGGACAATGGAATCTCTCTCTCTCTCTCTCTCTCTCTCTCTCTCTCTCTCTCTCTCTCTCTCTCTCAGTTCCATTCACTGATTCTCTCATTTTCTCTAATTCATCCACTATCGCTAAGCCAGCAACCCTCACACTCTCACATTTTCTTTTACACTCTTTCACTACCTCTGTGCTATGGCGTCACACTTCTGGTTTATTCTTGCTAGTGCCAGAGGGATTTATTTGGCCAAGGAGAACTCCCTAGCAAAATCTCTCCATTGGGAAAAGTCTCTCCCAAGCTGTAGAAAATCGTCTGGAGATAGCAAGACCCAAATAAGTCATCTTTACAATAATAATAATAAATGAAGCAAGAATACATCCACAGCAGTGAGGCGGGTGAATGAGCTTCTTCTTAACCCTTTCACACCAAGAGGCTGTTCTGAAGCTCATTAATGTCTTCCAGGGGTCGGCAACAACACACTAAGAAGTACCTGGTGTTCGGGGAAGGTTAAGCACATCCCTGCCTCCCGCTTCACACACCTCTATATGCAACATGTGTCAGTTTTACATCATGCACGTCATTTCCTATCAAACCTTATACCTTTTCACCTTGTTTTTACAGTTTAAAACAATTCTCTCATTATATTTCATAACCTCTCTTATAGTTTCACTCACTAAAATCCAGGGTTTAATATTGCTTTGGACAAAAATATGACAATGATGATGATGATACTTTTAATAATAATACTAAAGAGTGATGATCATGATCATGCTGAGCATGATACGACGATGATGATGATGATGATAATAATAATAATAATAATATTATTATTATTATTATTATTATTATTATAATAATAATTAATCATCATCATCAGAGAGAGAGAGAGAGAGAGAGAGAGAGAGAGAGAGAGAGAGAGAGAGAGAGAGAGAGAGAGAGAGAGCATCACATACCTGCCACCTTTATGTCAACTTTCTATATCTTCTCTTTCTCAATCTCACTTGATTATCTTTTAAGCCTTTCTTTCATCTCTCTCTCTCTCTCTCTCTCTCTCTCTCCAGCACTAATCCTCCCTCCCTCCGTCCCTCCCTTCATCCTTTCCTCCCTCTTCTCCCCGGCTATCCTTCTCTTTTATCAACGCCTTCACCTCCCATTAATACTCTCTCTCTCTCTTACACACACACACACACACACACACACACACACACACATGACGTAAGGATTTAGCAACCAACTTTATACTCTTGTTATCTGGACACGATTTTAGTCATCTTGGTGATTTTTTACACTGAAAGGGTAAGACAGCCTACAATTACCTCTCCACCCACCGGGGGGGCTTTATTGTACTGCTATAATGATCTGGCTGCAGCAAAAATGAAATAAAATTACGTTAAGGAGCTGAGAGGGTGAAGAGTGGTGTTAGAGTGTACTTAGGGTGTGCAGGTCAGTGTTTGGAGCAATACACTTAAGCCGGAAAGTCATTAAAATAGTGGTAATTTTGAAAATGCACACAATAACAGCAAGGCCCATATTACCGTAATCCAATACATTTAGGGCAGATGACCACAGTGGACTTTCCTTTGTGATATTACATGACTGAAAAGCCTCTGCCACACCGTCACTCCAGCTGTGGTGTTCTAATCACTACACCACCAGAAAGGCGCAACCCAAACGTTTCCATCTCCTGAACCCAAGCCTGTGATGACACTACCTTGCTGCCACCAAAGAGGAGACTTAGGGATTTACCACTTCAGTACGATGATGCATTTAATTCTTCCCACTGCCATATATATATATATATATATATATATATATATATATATATATATAACATCATCATCATCAGCCGTTTGAGGTTTGAGTGTCCACTGCAGGACCGGCCTATCCCGACCGAAGTGGGGACGATACAGCCAATGTACTCGTATCTCTACCAAGTGGCTTAGGCTGTCTGGTAGAGATTGTATGTAGGGTGAGAAGTGCTTGTAAGTGTAATTGTAGTGTTCGAGTGGCTTTGGATTGTGTAGTCTGTGAACCAAGTGTAATCGGCCCGTGCAAGCCGACTGGGTGCAAGCATACTTTTATAGTATGCTACACTGGTTCAACCACAGCACCCCTTGTGTCCGCCACTGCAGTACGTGGCCGGGTGAATACTCCCAAAGTTTATTACCCTGGCGGGGCGCGAATCCTGGTTCACCCGTGTACGAAACGCACACTCTACCACTGTACCACAGAGGCTCCATATATATATATATATATATATATATATATATATATATATATATATATATATATATATATATATATATATATGTGTGTGTGTGTGTGTGTGTGTGTGTATGTGTGTGTGTGTGTGTGTGTGTGTGTGTGTGTGTGTGTGTGTGTGTGTGTGTGTGTGTGTGTGTGTGTGTGTGTGTGTGTGTGTGTGTGTGTGTGTGTGTACAGTATACAGCAGAGAGAGAGAGAGAGAGAGAGAGAGAGAGAGAGAGAGAGAGAGAGAGAGAGAGAGAGAGAGAGAGAGAGAGAGAGAGAGAGAGAGAGAGAGAATCCTCAGGTAATGAAGGTGTACAGGGAAATGATGGAGGTAGTTTCTAATCAAAATATATAATGCTAATAAATTACATACTGACGTGAACCGTTCAAATGCCAGAATTACACCAGCCAGCGTATGTAGTGGTGGGTGGTGGCGTCCATCATCTATTCACTTGATGTACTGTTGCCTGCTTCTTCCTCCACCTTTATCATTCTCACTTCTTACTTCTCCCTTTCCTTCCTGTCACTTTACACTGGGAGAAAAGTCTAAAGTTTTCCATTAAGCCTGGAAACCAGCAACAATGCTGGGTTGTAACCATACAACCAGATCACATGGTGAAATAGAGCCTACTATGGTGTCCCTGTTAACTGGGTGGAGATGCAAATGCGGCATCCACCCAGACACCAAACTTCATTACTTTTCCCCGGGCCTCGCTGTATCAAGATTGTTAACCGCAAGAGAACATCGGTTCACTGGACGGGACGACCCTGAAACGGACGGCTGCTTGCCTGTGGTTGATTGGTCTGCTAGGCCAGACTGACTGGAGTTGATCGACAACAACAACATCCACGTTGTTAACTGATAAGATACAACAGCTTACACCTGACTGGAGTCCAGGTCAGGTCAACACCGTTGCAGTCTAAGGTCAACACTGTGCGTCTAAGGGTGTATATAAGTGTTACAGGAAAATACGATTTCCCTATGGTAGCGTCAACAACCTAAAAAACGAGACGTGGTAGGTAATGGATGGGTTTGGGTCATCATGGGGTTTAGGAAACATCTTCACAGCAGCACTTGTCGTACCCACGACAGGACATACGTTAAACACAAACGACAAAGGCTAATTCGTGGCATCACACATTTGCTAACCAATATATATATATATATATATATATATATATATATATATATATATATATATATATATATATTATATATATATATATATATATATTATATATATATATATATATATATTATATATATTATATATATTATATATATATATATATATATATACATATATATATATATATATATATATATATATATATATATATATATATATATATATATATATATATGCAGAGAAAGGAAAAACAAATGAATTAAAAATTAACCCATACACCAGATTACAGGTGTCCTCCATTCATCAAAAATCTGTAACAGCTGGATTTGCACAGCCGTAGGTTGAAGACTGGGGGGAAACCACTCTGGGGATGCGAGTTCCAAAGAGATGCAGTTCGGGAAACAAAAGAATTCTGATAAGCAGAAGCTCTGCAATATGGCAGTGTGACGGTCTAGTCATGAACGCTACCAGATGCCCGTGTAGTGCGGGAGAAGGCGTGGAGAGGTGGCACAATGGATGCAACTTCGTCTGAGTATTTGCCATAAAAGTATCTGTAAAGTAATGCAATGGATGCAACATTCCTTACTTGTAGAGGAGGTAGTTCACTTGCAAAAGCAGGGTTATTAATAATTCTTTTAGGTTTGTTATGAATTTTATCCACTTGTTTTAGTGCGACCTCTCCAAATCCGCTCCCCAAGGGCGAGCAATATTTCAGCTGAGGGCGCACATTACGCTTGTAAGTTATAGCTATAGAAGTTATGGATTCTGTACAACTGGCTGCATACAGCAAATGAGTGTACAAGGTCCCTGGATAGTGTCTTTGGTAGTATAAAGTTAGTACGGATTCTGAAAAGAATAATGGCCACCTGCCCTCCTCTTTACTGGGGGTGATAAATATAGAATCTATCATCAATTGTTTCAAAATGTTACGCTGTAGATGAGAATTACCTGAACGACATTGTTCATCTACAGTAGGGTATTGTTCCTTCCAAATGTAAATCGTCAAAGATGGAACATTCTTATACAGAGGTGCCGGGATTCATTGTTTCTGGATTAGACACACACACACACACACACACACACACACACACACACACACACACACACACACACACACACACACACACACACACACATTTACTGTAAATATACACCATATATATTCAGCACATACAGATAAATAAAATATATATATATATATATATATATATATATATATATATATATATATATATATATATAGATAGATAGATAGATAGATAGATACACACGCGCGCACACACACACACACACACACACACACACACACACACACACACACACACTACAACAATGAATACAACAGTGAAATGCATCCTCAGTAGAACTCATATTTTCACTCTAAAACTGCATGATCAATACTTTAATTCTTAGTACTACTTTCTGATGTTCCTGTAAAATTTCCTTCACCCTTGCCAGCACTGCAAAGTGTTCATTAAGACATTAACTCTCTATTTTCCTGTACGGTACGACACATGGCCAGAGAGCTGTAGAAAGCCTTTTGCTTTGCTGTATTTCCCTTTTACTTGACTGGGAAATAAACATTCTGTTGAAGCCAGACCATCTCGCTGGAATCGTAACGTTTGTGTGGTCTGTGTATTTATATAACACAATCACTCATTCACCTACTCTCTCCAATTATTCTTTCATCTACTCTCTCTCTCTCTCTCTCTCTCTCTCTACTCTTTTCTTCCATTTCTCCTCTCCTCCCCTTTGCGCGGCGAGGCCCTGGGAGGAGAGAGAGAGAGAGGGAGAGAGAGAGAAGGATTATAGGATTAAGGGATCTGTGGATTTGGCTAGATTAAGAGATGGAGAGGGATTCTGGGGCCTGTATCTGCTGGGAGGGGAGAGAGGATGAGGGGAGAAGAAAGGAGGGTGGAAGAGAGAGAGAAAGGAGAAAAGAGGGGAAACGCACGAGGGGATAAAAGGTGACGAAAGAAAGGAAGAGGGAGAAGGATGAAGAGAATGCAAAAGGAAGAGGAGAGAGAGAGAGAGACAGAGAGACAGAGAGACAGAGAGACAGACAGACAGACAGACAGAGAGTTAGTGTTATACAGATACACAGACCACACAAACCTCACATTTCCAACGGGATGGTTTGGCCTTACAATTACTAAAAGACACAGGAGTAAAACAAAGGGATGGTAGAGCAGAAGTGTCACTCATCGCCTTCCCACCATGAGCTGTACAGAACAATAATAATAATAATAATAATAATAAACTTGCGGGACCGAAGTAAAAGAATGAAATTTTATACGCACGACAGAAGGCAGTGCTAAATATGAAAATAACTTGTCTTCATCATCTTATCCTTCCACTGCTTATAACTCCCAGTCTTTACTAACTAATTTATGTAAACGTCTGAGAAAGAATGGAACTTGATTTTGGCTTTCTTAAATCGAAGTCTGATTGGAAGGGCCAGGCTCTGCAGACTCTCACCCTTTGGTTCTCTCTCTCTCTCTCTCTCTCTCTCTCTCTCTCTCTCTCTCTCTCTCTCTTTTGCACTTATATACGAAGAAACTAACATTCGAATCCGTACAATCATTTTTAATTCAATTTTCTCCTTCGTTTCTGAGTGTGTGTGTGTGTGTGTGTGTGTGTGTGTGTGTGTGTGTGTGTGTGTGTGTGTGTGTGTGTGTGTGTGTGTGTGTGTGTGTGTGTGTGAGAGAGAGAGAGAGAGAGAGAGAGAGAGAGAGAGAGAGAGAGAGAGAGAGAGAGAGAGAGAGTTATTATGAGATGTGAAATTGGTGTGGTGTGAAGTGTGAAATGTGTGATGTGCGGTATGAATATAGTATAAAAGCTGTGAATATTATACGCATGTGACACGTAAGGAATATACAGCAACATTTGAGGCTTGAGGAAGGAACGTTTGGTGTAAGAAGTATGGTAATGAGATGTGTGTTTGGAGTGAACCATGAGAGTGTATGAAGTATGTGGCGCAATGGATGAAGAGTGTGAATGTGTGGTGTGCATATTATGAGATGTGACATGTGGGTGTGCTGAAGGTATGGTATGTGTGGTAGGCGTATTATAGGATGTGATATCAGTGTGCGTAGGGGTGTTTAAGGTATGGTAAGTGAGGTGTGTTTAAGGTGTGGTATGTGTGTGTTTGCGGTATGGTACGTGTGTGTTTGCGGTATGGTATGTGAGGTGTGTATATGATGAGGTGTGGTATATGTGTGTGTTTGTGGTATGGTATGTGAGGTGTATATTATGAGGTGTGGTATGTGTGTTTGTGGTATGCTATGTGAGGTGCATATTATGAGTGTTTGTGGTATGTTACGTGAGGTGTATATTATGAGGTGTGGTATGAGTGTTTGTGGTATGTTACGTGAGGTGTATATTATGCGGTGTATATTATGGTATGAGTGTTTGTGGTATGTTACGTGAGGTGTATATTATGAGGTGTGGTATGTGTGTGTTTGTGGTATGGTATGTGAGGTATGTTATGAGGTGTGGTATGAGTGTGTTTGTGGTATGGTATGTGAGGTATGTTATGAGGTGTGGTATGAATGTGTTTGTGGTATGATAATGTGAGGTGTATATGATGAGGTGTGGTATGGGTTTTTGTGGTATGCTATGTGAGGTGCGTTTATTATGGGGTGTGGTATGTGTGCTTGTGGTATAGTATGTGAGGTGTATATGATGTGTGGTACAAACCTCTTGCTCCTGATCATGTTACATGCTGCTGAGAGGGTTCAAGTCGGGCCTACACTATTGTATTTTCCACAGTCAACAACTATCCCAACAGTGGATAAAATTTTTCCATGTTCTACTCACTCTCAACCCCATCACTACCTCAGGCCTGCTCCTAAGCTGAATAGAGGCAGTGTGTGGGCAGCAGATAATCGTACTGAAGGGGCTTAACAGTGATAACCCATTCACTAACAGATGTCTCCTCTAAGGTAAATGTAATCGTCTGCAGGTAGAAAAGAAATTCGTACATAACAGGTCAATCTCTTCACCCCCATGATGTATTTCATGGTTTATTACTACTACCACCGTACACTTTCATTCAGTTCTAGAGAGACTTTTCGAACTGGAGAACTAACCCTTTTATTGATCGAGGTCAGACCTAAAATTATTAAAAATCGTCAGGTGGTATTAAAAACAAAACAACAGAGTACGTCTAACCCCTTTCTAACCTCACCCACTAAGCCAGCTCTCCTCTATGCTGAGTAAAGGTGTGTGGCGGTACAGGAATACAGCATAAAACCAAAGCTGGGAATAGCGCCGCGACTATTTTAATAGCGATGGTGGTAACGCCATTACCTTTTTTAGCCAGCAGCAGAACTTGCGCCGCTACTTTTTGGCCGTACTCACGCGTTACCGCGCTCCTCGCTACTCACGCGACAAATAAAGGTCCGGAGTTGGTGAGTACATACAGATATGCCGACGGTTTGGTTGTATTAATGACGAAAAATAATACTTTCGTCAGTTTTGTCAATTAATGATGTTTGTTCTACATTACACCAGTAATTTGTTAGCTATTTTTAATTAGTAATGTGCAATAATTAGACAGGAATTTGCTAGTTAATTATCGATCATTTAAATTAAGTAAAGATAAATAAGGATGTCAGCTAGATGTAGGCAATGCTGACACACACACACACACACACACACCTCTAACTATCCCCGTCTCTAACTCCCGCTCTCTCCCCCACTCTCTCCTTCTGACTAATCCTTACTCACTATTATTATTTCGTAACAGTATGTTACTTTCAGTTTAATGTAATGAAAAAAAAAAAAACATTGCTATTGTATAAATAGCCTTTAAAAGAAGCCTCAGTTCCTTTTTACTTTCGTTTTCGTACTTATCTTAAATAGGTATCATTGAAAATATAATAAATCTCTATAATATGTATCAATGGTAGGCCACATTTTTTTGTCTTTTAATTACGTATGTTACTTTCAGTAGGTATACTAGGTAACAATGTAAAAGAACATTTGTTACATTATACAGTAAATAGCTTTTTCCTGTACCTTCGGCTCTAAGCTTCCTTCAAGTGACACCGACATGTTTATGATGTTTTATTTTATTTATTTATTTTTTTCAATATAAGTATAGACTGACATTATTGGTACAGAATATAAACACTCAGACTGATTAATATTATCAAAACAGTATATACTGTATTGCTATATCACAGATTTTTGTTAACCTTTCCTTCGTGTACCTTTTTCTTATCCAAAGTAGCGGGAGTGGGAGCGCCACTACTTTTTATCATTAGCGTTCCCAACATTGCATAAAACACAGGCCATCATGCTAAAGAGATTACGACAAGGTACACAAATCTTTATATATCATTCTGAAATTCGTGACGCTCAAAAATGACTGGAGAACTGCCTAGAAAAAATGTTTTAAAATGTTTGTAAGTAAAATTTTTGTTTCACCTTTAAGATTAGACAAGCTATTTTACTGACTCATTATCTCATGCTCTCTCATGTACAGTACACGTTTGTTTTTACTCTCGGTCTGTATGCTTGTGGTGAAGCAATTATTTAGTTTGTCTTATTTCTCCCTCCCTCTCACCTCTCTTCTTCCTTTCTCCCTCTCACCTTCTCAATCTCCGTCTCTCCCTTTTTTTATCCTCCTTACATATTTTTGTCTTCTCTCCTCCCCTTCTTTCGTTTTCCCTCTTTCTGTCTTCCTCCTCTTTTTCTCAGAGTTGGCACCAAAGTGGGGGACCCGGTTTTACCCACCGGGGTTTTTTCAATAAAACCTACTTGAAAATACCACTGTTTTACCCACTTTACTTTTTTTTTTTTTTTTTAATAATGTACCGTATTTAATCACATAAATTCAGAGTAATATGAGCAGTATATTAGAAACTTACATACAAGCAGGGCCTAAATTTTGTATACATGGGCAGAAAAATAATAAAATATCAATAACAAATCACAGATATCACATTCTGTTTTAATGATTAAAAATAAAAAAACATTAAGCATTGCCAAGAATTTCATTAAAATTTTATCAAGCATAATCTTAGCATCCTTACTTTCATAGCGTAATACCCACATTTCACATAATATGGTGCAATAAAATAATTACTTTCATATAGGCTTGAACAGTATTGCATATCAAATTTCCATTAATGCTTTCGTTAATGGCTTTAAACTGTATACATCAAGGTACCTTCTTTAGTAACTTTAATTAGGAACTATAGTATTACGCTAAGTGATAATATGTAAATGGAAATGTATACTGTATTATGAAAAATCTGCAAAGGCTACAACAGAAATTCTATGGCATGTGAACTCAGATAATATGTCATTGACTGTACAAAACAGAAAAGAACATCTGTAAATACTATAATTAACTGTAGCTAACTTCTGTTGAATCACAATATCTACATTGCTTTAGAAGTCTCCAGACTCTCCAAATATAAATCTACGTATTATTCAAAATACTAAGTCATAAAATAATGTTATTCCTTATGTCAGTTAAAAAAAAAAATCATATAGTTTTCCTCACCAACATAAAAGAAACGCTCCTTCCAAATAAGACTGTCATTCGTTGACTCAGTTACAACAAATCATGTTACTTGTCATAGCTCTCCTAACTAATATAAGAAAATAAAATTTTTCAAATAAGCATGTTATTCTTTGACTGAGTTAAAACAAATCATGTTACTTGTTATAGGTGTCCGAACTAACATAAGAAACTAACTTTTTCCAAATAAGAATGTTATTCTTTGACTCAGTTAAAACAAATTATGTTACTTGTTATAACTCTCCGAATATAAGATAATAACTTTTTTCAAATAAGAATATTATTCTTTGAGTTAAAACAAATCATGTTACTTGTTATAACTCTTCTAACTAATAAAAATAAAATCAGTATAATCAGTATCAGCCATGGCCGAAGGGGATGACATAGCATCGCCTTATCAGCAGGTCGGTGAGTGATGGCCACAAAACCCTCCACCACCATCACACCTACACTCTCCCTACACTATATTCTCTCTTCGTTTCAGATCTTCCCTTTCTTTTGTCATGTATTTGTTTTATACATATTCGCTACTGATACACAGTAGTTTTGATTATACTGGCTTTGAAGCAGTACTTTCTTGGCAACTATAACTAGGAAATATAAGGCACACACACCCTGTAGGAATACAACTCTCTTTCTCCGTCTGAGATCACCACAACTGTTTAGTTGACTATACAGTCTATACATGACACTTTTTTTTATTAGTATTTCTCCCTTACACTGCCTCGGAAGCGCAGTTGTTAGTGGCTATTGCTAGGTAGCAGAGTGCTTGTTGAATGTTCCTGGTCTGTGAAGGATAGAACAGAGGATAGCAAGAATGTAGTGCTTGTTCGTTCGTTTGTTTACAGATTCCCTGCACCTACAGTATAAAGCAGGCCGGGCCATACATTAGCCCGGTCAGTGGGGTATGGGCTGGTTAAAAAACAGTAAATGGGGAAGACAGGACCCGGGGATTGCCCAGCACACACGCCCTGTCTCCTGACTGGCTTTGTGGTGTGTGTGAGTGCTTGTTAGTATTGTGGTACATATTCCGGATATTCACAGAGAATTGTGAGTAACAGTTTTTCGTTGATTAACCATGTGATTTGTTCAGTGTTGAGAGTTGTGGGTTTCTATACTTAGTAGCTAGCGGTGTGACACTGACAATAAGAACAGTTAGCAAAATGACGAACTTTGCACCGCAGCTGACTGCAAATCAAATTCAACTTTCAATGCAGACCTGCACCCATTCATGAAATAAGTGAAAGGATGGGCCAGGTTTCCATCAAAGATGGACGAGAAACGTCGTAGTCTGTGGGAGACGCCATGTAAAAGAGGTGTTGAATGAAGAGCAACAAGGAAAACATGTCGTACATTGCTCCGGCAGCAAATTTTAAAATATGGCAAAGTTTGTGCATGAAAGCACTTCCTCATATATTTACCATGTTATAGTCTTACACCAATTATATGGGATGTTTATTGAATAGTAAATTGTATGTTGAAGTTAATTCCATGGAGATGATGATTCCTGTTTTACGTTTTTTTTTCTTCTAATGCCACTTACACACCAATAGCATGACTGTCAAAGGCATTCGAAAAATTTTGTGATTTGAGAAAACTACATGAAAGGGCGTAGAAAAATTTATCTTTGAAATCTGCAAAACGTATTTCTGGGAGAAGTTCACAGACTCCCACCAGATGGCAAGACCACTCAGTGCATTGGCCCATTATAACTCACAGTGCAAGTAATTAAGTACAACACAAAACTGAATTACTGTACGTGCTTCAAGAGCATTTTCACCACAGCCAAAGCCTTAGAGGAGGCAGCCACAGACGTGCTGTAAGTACCCTGTACACTGCTAAATATTTTCCATACTCACTTCTAATTCCTCATTCTCTGGTTCCTTTTCATTTACTTCATGCTTTATGTCCAATACTGGTGTGAATAGGGTCTTAAATAGGAGCTATGCATGTTTGGTAGGAAGTTATTTAAGTGGCTTTCAAAGTTAGGCTGGGTTAGGGTCCATAAGTACCAGTCCAGGAGGCAGGAACCCAATATCCGGATGGGCCCAATTTCTGGACATGCCTTTGTCTGTATTACATCGGATATTGGGAAGATTACTGTATTTTGTCAGGTAGTCGTTCTCCTAAATCCTTCCTCGTTGATGGTGAATATCCTGGTCATGCAGTGTTCTTAAGTTCTCTGAAATACTTTCCATCAGCAATTAGAAAGGATAAGTTTCTTGATTGTAAAAAACCTGGCAAGTGCTTTATCAAGGGCCTCTTTCTGTGGCACTGTTGTAATTATGGCAAAATCATTTACTTTTCATTGCAACTTCTTCTGAACACCAGCCACAGGACTACTCAGTGAAGATGTCAACACTGAATCTTTTTGTTGCTTCCTCCCAACTGCAGACCTAATATTTGACCTGCTCTTGCTGAAGATGTTGATGGCTGGCTGTCATCTATGTTTGATAGGACTGATGGCCTCAATGGGTCATCATCAGACTCCTCCCTGACACATCAGGTTTAATGGCAATGGATCACTGCTCCTTTTAAGTCTTTTTGTACGTCTGTTTAAGTGAGTTATGATTCTCTCAACTTTGGCACTGTTTTCAGTACTGCACGGTTTACAAATCACTATGTTACTGCCTTCCACTTTCGTTACTTCACTCCATTAATTTGCATTTTTCAACCACAACTAGCTGCAGGGGGCATATTTCAGATCACTGAAAAAACGAGAAATTTTGCACTCATTTTTCCCATTCTTATAAATACCTTAATTGCAACATTATTTCCATAAGTGAAGGTAAACATGGATAACTGTGCTTAAGATTGGGGAAAAAAAATCCTAATAATGTAGTTTGAATTAAAGATAAATTTCCTTTGGCAATTATCCGGTGAATGTAAACTTTATGTCCAGCATTAGCTAATTTTGTAATCATTTAGGATTACCAGTTAATTTGTTTTTGATAAATATGGTTTTTGCTTAGTAAGGATTTGGGTAAAAATGTTATATAATCAGTACTTATGTTAGGCATGTGCCAGGTTAGGTTCTAAGATTAATACCAAATCTCAAATATCTAAAGATTTTTATTTTAAACATTGCTACTTTTTGAATATAGGTCTCTTTGACAGATTGTTACCCCAAGGCTGTCATTACTGTTTAGATGGTGCACATTCACTTTGGAAGTAATTTTTCACTTGTAAGAAGAATGCGAAATATAAGTGTAAAATTACCAAAGATAAGTTGTAGCAGCAAATGAAATGAGTCCTTCCCCTACTACTGTGTTGTAGCAGCAAAGGAAATTAATCCATCTCCTACTATTGTGTAGTGTGCACTGATCTCTGTCAACTCATAAGGTGTGCTCTCATATTGAAACCTGTTACAGTGTAGCAGGCAGCCCAGGGGTAACAAACTAACAAGTCAAAACATGATCATCCCCCTCGTTGAACTCATTGTGTAAAGTTCTCATTGTGTAAAATCATAATTTAATTGGGCTGTTCATAATTAGGTATAAACATTATTATTTTGTTTTACGGTGCTTTTTGAAGAAACCCACCTTTGCCCTTTTTCGGGTTATTTTGAGAAAAAAGGTCGGTTGGGCTTTTTCAAATAAAGTGGGTTTTTTGCCAACCCTGCTTTACTCCCAGCCCCTGTCACAACTCATTCGTTCCCTTCCCTCTACCCTTCTCCTCCCTCCCCCCCCCTCCCTCTCTCCCTTCCTCCTCTCTCTCTCTCTCTCTGGTTAGCTTAATGAAGGGTGTGTTAGACTCCCATTGTGGTGGTGTTGTTGTGGTGGTGATGATGGTGGTGTGGTGGTGGTGGTGATAGTATGATAGTGAGGATAAGTGGTGTTGTGTTGGTAGTGGTGGTGGTGTATGATAGTGAGGGTGTTTTTGTTTTGTGGTGGTGGTGGTGGTCGCAATGTGGTGGTGACGAGTGTGGTAGCTGGTAATTTTGGTGACTTGTGATGGTTGTTGTTGTTCTTGTTGTTGTTGGGGCGATGGTGGTGGTGGTGGTTACAGTGTTGATGCAAGAACTGTGAATCACTTCAGTCCGATGACGTATTTTTCAACTTGATAAAGCTACCATCATACGACTATTTTCAGCTTAGGCAGTGTCCCCAGCAATGAAAGGATCAAGCAAGGCTGTGGTAAATTGATCCAGTTTTTAAAAATCACCACGCTAAATGAAACCATTTGGCGATACAACGCGTAATAATGAATATGTCGCCGGAATGCAAGGTTGAAATGTATCATGATGATGATGGTGATGATGATGATGGTGATGATGATGATGATGATAATAATAATAATAATAATAATAATAATAATAATAATTAATAATAATAATTAATAATAATAATAATAATAATAATAATTAATAATAATAATAATAATAATAATAATAATATTATTATTATTATTATTATTTGCAAAGCAACATTTTCGTGCAATTCCGCAGACACTTCAGAAATTTGCTTCTTATTAGTCCATACAAATATAATATGCTTATATTCGTCACTCATATGAATCGAACTAAAGGGCCCCTTCGAATCAATCTCGCCCTGTACCATAATTGTATCCGAAGCCGGGTAGAATACGTACTTGCAGTGAGATTACTGTTTTGGTGTCTGGTGACTTTTTTTCAAGCAAGTCTTTTCACAGTTTCGAAGATGTACAATACTTTTAAAGGCAATAATCGTAAATCGGAGGAAGGTGTCACGAGGTAGCAGGCCTTAGTATGTGCATGGCAATATTCGGGGCAATCCGGCCAGAAATAAAGGAGTGAAGCCGCGGCAACGAGCGTTGGTAAAGAAAGCGAGAACACCAATTAACACCAGCTCCGAAGACAGAGAGAGAGAGAGAGAGAGAGAGAGAGAGAGAATTTCCCGTTTAGAAAATGCAACAAATAGTCATAACAACTAGTTACTTATTAACTTATTGTGTAGCCACAATAAGGAAGCTTCGCCGTAACTATTGATGGTATTGACTGTCTCTGTAGTTATGCAAATGCTGCTTTTGTGTTCACTGCCAAGAAACTTCATTCATATTTGGAACATGTACTTAGATTAACCTGAGGTAGCTTCCTGTGTAATATCAACAAGATTTGGAGACAAAGGCGTGAAAGAAAGAAATGAAGCATGGGTACATTTTACATTTGTCTCAATAACTGGCCAACTGTATGCTTAACTGTAACCATAATCCTTTCAGAAAATGAGAAGGGCCACACCTATATTTCTGTAAAGCTGCAACTGTGTAGCTTTTGTGGTTTTCTCTAAAATGCGTTACAATGAAAACACTGAGGAGATCTGAATTCGGTACTTGCCACTAGGCTAAATGGCAAAATATTCAGCCAAAATTCTCAGCTAACTTTTTTATCATAGGATTTTCAACTAAATAGCTTATCTCAATTAGTTTATGAGATATTTCAATTTCAAATATGCAGTTTTTAGAATAAAAATGGGTATATCACCTGCAAAAATAGGCCAAGGTTATTCATATTTGGCACAAGGACTTGGGTTACCCTACGGTACCTACATTATGAGTATAATATCGACTGAAAAAATAAGAGCAAATAATAATAATAATAATAATAATAATAATAATGAAAACAAGAAGATTTGCCATTTATATGGCTATCCATATCTCATTCTAATAGTTCAGTTACTCTTCTAGGAGCTGCCTAGCATGGGCCAACCGGCTTACTGCAGGTATCTTCTCCTTATGTTCTTATGTAAAACAATAATCTTCGTCATACATTTGGCGAGGCTTAATAAAACCAATAAAAAAATGATTTATTTTCGCATTTTCCCTCCACTACCGACTTTCCCATTTTAACAGTTACAAAAAAAAAAAAAGAAGAAAAAAAAAAAAGCTCCCAATAAAAACTGAAACTATATTAAAAGAAGAACGAAAGAAAACGGTACTCAGTAAAAATTCTTCACCCCACCCTTGCAAAACACAGGAGGTACTAAAATAAATCGAATATCTGCCTGTTCTGCCCACTTGTTCTCTGTTATGCGAGAACAAATGGAGGCGGGGAGAGTGTGTGGTGGTTTGGGAGTGTTATGTGCTTGGATTTGTCAGATTATGGGATGTAAAAATGGATTAGTTATAAAGAAAACAGGCGCTATAAGAGAGGACTGTGGTGGTGGTGGTGGTGGTAGATGTCATGGTAGTGGTGGTAGCAATGGTGATGGTGGTAGCCGGGGTAATGTTAGTGGTGGTGGTGGCGGTAGTTGTGATGACGGTAGTAGTGAAAGATTTGGTTATGACGATGACGGTGGTAGTGATGGTGACGGTGGTAGCTGCGGTGATGTTAGTGGTGACGTATGTGGTAGTGACTGTGATAGTTGTCGGAGCAGTGGTGGTAGCAGTGGTGATGGTGGTAACTGTGATGATACTAGTAGTCGTACTGATGGCGGGAGTTGTGCTAATGATGGTGGTAGTGGAAATGATGATGGTGGTAGATGTGGTGGTTAGCAATTGTGGTAGTGATGACAGTTGTGGTGATCATGGAAGCTGTGATGATTTTGATGGTGGTGGCAGCTGTAGAGATGGTAAATGATGCGGATGCTGGTGGTGGTGTTACTTTAGATAGTAGTTGTGAAGGTAGCTGTGGTGGTGAAGTGGTAGTGGTGGTAGCTGTGACGATGATGGTAATGGTGGTAGTTATGATGACAATGGTGGAAATATTGGAGGCTGTGGTCGTGATGCTGATAGCTGTGGTTATGCTGGTGACGGCAGTAGGAGGGAAATGTACGGTGGGAGGAGGGGACAGGAGGAAAGAATGGAGAGAGAGAGAGAGAGAGAGAGAGAGAGAGAGAGAGAGAGAGAGAGAGAGAGAGAGAGAGAGAGAGAGAAAGCAGAAGAGAGGAGATGAGAGGAGAGGAAGGTAAGAAGCTAAGCACGAGAGCGAGCAAGGAGCAAAAGGTAAAATCAAGTCATAAATAGACTGTCAACACTGCCAAGGCAATGCAGAATGGTCCCCACACAGGCACAGTACACAGACACAGACATCCTTCTGTGTGGATAGCCATATGGATTAATGAACATACACGAAAACACGATCCCTAAATCCGTGTGTGTAGATGCTTTGATCTTCCACCCCATTAAACTCTCTAACAGGCCTAAAAAAAAAAAAAAAAAAAAAAAAAAATGCGTCTGGTGGTATCTGGCCAAGAAACAACTGTGCCTCCTTCAAGTGATTCGGTGAAGAAATGAAGAAGTGGTACCCAACTCAAAAGTGTTTAAAAGAAGCTAAATATAACAGGTCTTTACCGACAGAAGGACAGATCATTCTCTCTCACACACACACACACACACACACACACACACACACACACACACACACACACACACGGGTGCATCGATAAGCTACTGTAGCATCTGGGCTAAGAACGAGTAACAAACTTTTTTTTTTTTTTTATCGAATATTAATGGATGTAATTCATCTAACTAAAATGCTAAATAAATCGACAATGTTCATGAAAACTTATTCGAAATACTGAATGATTCTCGAAGGCAGATGATATCTATTATCAATTATCTTTTTTTCCCATCAGGAAGTGTAGGGGTCCGGGGCTAGGCTAATCAGTTCCATCATTTAAGGCAAAAATGACCAGTCTCGGTGGTTCCTGAGTGGCGTTATGTGAACAATAAACCCCAGCCCCCCTTAGACGGTAACCCTTACGGGCCCTCTCTTGTTGCAGCGCCATAGACCAACAAGCGTTCATTTGGTTATATGGTTACCACCCAACAGAGTAAATGATTTCCTGGATAACAGGAAACCAATCAGCTTCTCACTCAGTGTAGAGTCATCTGAAGGTTCCAGTAGAACGCTGGAGTAAGCTTCCAGAAAAAGTAGTTAGTACTACAACTAGATACATATAACATTCTGTTATATAACAATTTCGACACCATATAACTCTGTGTTATTGCTTTTCCAAGTCGACGCGTATCCAGACAACAAAGGATGATTGACTCAGCAGTTAGCATTGTATTCTGCCACAAAGTACTTTAAAGTTATTATAGATTAGAAACTCATAGGATCACATTTGTTCCAATCCAGTCTTTCACACATACATTACCATCCCAAGCATGGTGTCGTTCATCTTCTTCCTCTTGGCTACCATGCCGGAGGGGGTAGTGGGGAGGAAGATATGATGGAAAGGCTCTCCTTTCTTTTCTCCTTTACTCATGCATATAGATTTAAATCACAGCGAAACTATTTTACCTCGGCAGATAACTGCGTTATTGGCCGAGATGCCTTGTAACATCTGTATTTCAAACTCTCTCTCTCTCTCTCTCTCTCTCTCTCTCTCTCTCTCTCTCTCAATGGGGAATCTTCCGGCCGGGTATTAGCTTCAAGTGGAGTGCCCCAAGGTTCAGCTCTAGGTCTGTCATAATTTATTTGCACCAGTGATACAGAGGACATCATAGGCTGAAATGCAAAATTTGTGAACGGCACAAAGCTAGGAGGTAATGCTCTGCCACTCGAGAAAAAAGAATTATATATGGCCTTAGTTATAGCAAGGTAAGGGAATGGTCTGAGAGGTGGCAAATACCGTTCTTTTGGACAAGTGCAAGGTGATTTTTACTGATCTTCCAAATCCATGGACCATCTACTAGTTGGTGTGTACAATCAGCAGTACTGACTTCAAGAAAGACCTAGGTGCACTACTCAGCAGCGACCTCATGTCCTATACACAATGCACTAAAGCAATGAAAAAAGAACAGAGGTTTCTAGGATATAATTATTAATCATGGAGACAGTCCTCTCGCTGTGCAGTAATTATCTTGTACAGCCCCACATGGTGTAAGTTGTGCAGCCCTGTTTGCTGACCATGAAGAAGGATATCGCGAGGCTTTAGACAGTTCAAGCACGGGCTACTGAAATGGTACTAGCCACCGGTCACATGAGATATCCCCCCCCAAAAAAAAAAAAAAAAAAAAGTTACAAGCACTGGGCATGACCAGGTGTTTGTGCAGGCAGGTAAATGCTGTTAACAAAATACTCCATAGCTTTGAAAACATTGACTACCAGCACACATTTAGGTAAAATACCAACCCAGCAAGGAACAATGGTTGAAGGCTTGACCTAAATCATTTCCACCATGATGCATTAGGAAGTTGTTCCCGTGCAAGATCTGAAACACCTGGAATCGGCTATCAGCAGCTAGAGGTAGTTGACCGTTGCTTGATAGAACAATTGAAGACAGTGTTTTGTTAGGACCAGTTTACTGGTAGACTGAATGTTTCCTCCTTTCCTGTAAATTTTCTTGGCCTGCACTTTTCCCCCGGTTAGGTGTAACTACTTTCTTTCCATGCCGGGACTGCTGGTGGGACAGCCTTCATGTTTGCTATACAGTTCACGCATTATTTGGAGCAGCAATGTGTACTCGGTAACGTCATCCATGTTACCTCCTATGTGGGTCGTCAGACCTTTTTAAGTACTGCTTGTCATTCTCTCTCTCTCTCTCTCTCTCTCTCTGCCCTATACCTCTTCCCTCATCCATTTTCCCTTGTCCATATTAACCTCCCTACCCAAACCCTATCTCTTTCTACCCCCTTCTCCCTCCCTGCCCCATAACCCCCGCCCATTTTCCCCCTACCCATATTCACCCCCCCCCCCACACACACCATCTTCTTCACCCCGCCTAAACATCCAATGAGAAGGGAGTCACGTGCGGGAGTGAACCAATCAGGGGTGGTGGTGGCAGTGGACGATACATCAGAGCTATCGCACCGCTCGCCCACCGAGTTACGACACACTGCCACGCCTTGTCCACCCAGATATGCATATTGGACCACATATTTCACAAACCTCCTTCCCTTCCGCTCGCTACCACACCACCACTACCCCGCCTACTTCTCCTCTTTTCCTTCTTCCTTTCGAGTAGACTTTCCCCCCTCCCTCCTTTTCCTTTCTGCCCATCCCTCCCTCTCACCACGCGTTCCCTTTTCTTTCTTTCTTTCAAGCAGGCTTTTCACTCTTTCCCCTTCTCGTCCTCCTTCTATCCCTCCCTCTCTCACTCCACAGACCATCCCTTCCATTCTTTCATCATCCCTCCTTAATCTTTTTTTCTTCATTAAGTAATCTTCCTTCCCTTCTTCCTCCTTTTCTTCCTTCACTCCCTTGCTATCTTCCTTTCGCTACACTATTAAAAGTCTCCCTTTTGTCCTAGAACTCTTGTTCCCTTCCTTCCTTCCTTTCTCTAACATCGTCCCTTACTTCCTTCTTCATCCCTAGCTCATCCCCCTCCTCCCTCGTCCTACTACCCTCCTTTTTACACTCTCTTTTACTCTCTCTGTTGCACTATCTCTCTCTTCACTTCCCAGCCTCACACCCTCTCTTTTGCAACTTCCCTCTCACATATCCTCCTTCCTTCAAGCATCCTTCCTCCCTCCCTCCTTCCCTCCATCACCCTTCTTTGCACCTTTTCTTCCTCCTTCACATCCTCCTTCCTTCCCTTCATCTTCCTGCTCGTCTCAAGAATGCCCAAATTTCATATAACAGATTCACGTCCTTTACATCATCTCCTCTCCTGCTTTCCTGCCTTAACTCTGTGCCTCTTTGCCTACCCAGCCTGCCATACCCTTGAAAGTTTCTGCCTTGCTCCCTTCCCCATCCTCCTGCCTCATTGATAGTACCCTGTTCACTCCCCCCCCTTTCTTTCATCATCCCCCACCTCCACAGCCACCACCTGTCTTCCCTCTTCCCCACCCTACCTACCTTACCCTTTGCCTGCCTACTTCCCCCTAAAGTCCTTCCTTTTCACCTATATATTCCATTTTTACCTCTCCTCCTTTCATTCATTTCTTGCTCCTCTCCCTTTTTCCATTCCCCTTCCACTTCCCCCATCCTTCAATTCTTCCTCCTCCATCCAACGATTCACTTTTCCTCCATCTCCCTTCATACCATTTACCTTCCCTTCCACATTTCCTTCCCCACCACTTCTTATCCTTCTTTATTTTCCATTTCTTTCGCATACCAAATTCTCCACTTCATCCCTTTCTCATTCCCTTTCCTTTCTCTCATTCTCCCCTTCACCCTCTTCCCTCCCCTCCATCTCCGCCGCACCGAGCCCTCCTCCCTCTTCCCCTCATTCTTTTCTCCTCCTTTCATTCCTCTACCTCTCACCCTCATTTCCCTCTCTACTCTCTCCTTCCCTTTCCAATCTCATTCAATCCCCTTCTTCCCCTCCCCCCTCCCTTCCTCCCCCCTTCTCCCCTTCCCTCCCCCCTCTCCCCATCGTCCAAGAATGCCAAATTTTCTAGTACCAGATTCCCTTGCAGTCTCCCCTCTTCCCCCCTGCCCCCGCCCCCGACCCCCCCTGCTTCTTCTGGTCGTGGTCAGATAAGGATAAGTGGTTTCCAGGAGGTGTGTGCGTGTGTGTGTGAGCGTGTGTGTGAGAGGGAGTGTGTGTGTGTGTGTGTGTGTGTGTGTGTGTGTGGAGAGAGAGAGAGAGAGAGAGAGAGAGAGAGAGAGAGAGAGAGAGAGAGAGAGAGAGACCGTCCATATACTACCTCTCTGTATGCCCATCTCTGTATTTATCTATCCATCCGTGTATCTATATCTATCTATCTATCGATCTATCAAAATTACACCACGATGGGAGTGATCTCGAATTAAGGACATACAAACAGTTCTGTCCCTACTCATTAACAACACACCACCTCCACCATCACCACCACACGAAAGCTACCATTTATTACCATTACCCACCTATAACTACCATATCAACTACCACTACCATGACGTCTGTTCCACACCATCTCCATTACACCACCAATATCACCATCTCTGCTTTCACCACTTTCATCACTACCATCGTCACTGCAACTACCACCACCACTACCATTACCGCCATCACCACCATTATCACCACTACCACCACCATTATCACCACTACCACCACCACCACCAGCACTGCCACCACAACCATCATCATTACCAGTATCATCATCACTACCACCATCGCATGCATCATCTTGTATAGCCAAAAGCAAGAAAATGAGAGAGAGAGAGAGAGAGAGAGAGAGAGAGAGAGAGAGAGATGCACCATTAAGAGAGCTCATCCCCCCACACTGATCTTAACCCAACTAACTGCTTACACCCCCCCCCGATAAATGGCGGGGGGGGGGTAAAGGACGGAGGAAAATGAAAAGAAGAAGGAGAGAGAGAGGAGGAGGAGCAGGAGGAGGAGGAGGAGGAGGAGGAGGAAACAAAGAAGGGAAGATAAGAGAATAACGAAAGAAAACATGAGAGAGGAAACACGAGGATGAGGTGGGCGAGGAAAAGAAGGAAACGAGACAAAAGTGCAAAGAGGAAAGGAAGGAAAAGGGGCTGGATGAAAAGGAAAGGGTGATGGGGGAAGGAGAAAAGAGGGAAGAGAGAGAGAGAGAAAAAAAAAAATGGAGGAAGTCCGAAGAGAGGGAGAAGAAAGAAGAAAAATGATGGGAGGCAAGAGAAAGATAAGTAAGGGATGAAAAGAGAGAAAGAGGAGGAAAATAAGAGAGAAGAGGGTAAGGAAAGAGAAAGTGTAGGAAAAGAGAATCTGAGTGAAGGACTGATGAATGGTAATGGGTATGGACCTTATATAGATAAACTGGGGTGATGGCTGGGAGGGGAGGGGAGGGGAGGAAAGGGAGGGAAGGAGGGAAAGCAGGAGGAGGGAGGGGGGAGGGAGGGAGAGGAGCTTAAGGGGGAGAGGGGGAGAAAAGAGGGGAGGGAACAGGGCGTGAGATGGCAAGGGAGATGAGGGGAGAGGGACGGAAAGAAAGGGAGAGCGAGAGGGAATGCAACAGGAGGAAAGAATGGAAAGAAAAGAGGGTGACGAAGAAAAGAAGGGAGAGAAGAGGGCGAAAGATGGGAGAAACGGGAAGGAGGAGAGGGAGATGAGGAGGGGATGGGACAGGGTGGGGAGATGACAGAGGGGAGAAAAGTGCAGGAGCGAGGGACAGAAGAGGAGGGAGGGGGAAGGTGAGGTAAAAGATGAGGGGAAGAAAACAAAATGGAAAAGGAAAGGAGAAAGAAGATAGTGGTAAAGAGAGAGAGAGAGAGAGAGAGAGAGAGAGAGAGAGAGATCCACAAATACAAAATACTTCTCAAACACATTACTTAAAAGCACTCAGAGAGCGCATACCTCCGCCAGCGCCAATTAAATTTAAGTGTATTGTTGCATCCGGATCTGGGTTTACCTCAAAATTTAACTACGAGAATATTTTTACGTTCTCACATAATCAATTAATACGACCTTAGCCTGCCTTGTTAAACAATGTCAGAGAGTGCATGCTTCGCCGGGGCCAATACGTTTAGTTTATTCCTGCATCGGGACTCGGATCCACCTCAAAATATAAACAAATCTTCCCTGACCCACTGCCCAACGATCCGTCAAATTTAACTGATATCTAATAACAATTTTTTGAAACATCTTGTTGACGGAAGTAACTGAGACATACAACATTAAGCAAGTGCAAAAATAATCATCAGTACATGTAAATAATGCATTTCCTAACCATCATCGTCATAACATTGTACATTTCTCCTTGAATCATATCCCGGGTGTCATTGGAGGCTTCCATGCAACTCTACCTAAGCGATATAAGGTGCTTATTCCATCCTTCTCTTCTGTATCTGATGCCTTTTTATATTCATCATCATCATTATTATCATCCATACCTTTTTTCCCCACCCTAAAATGGGATGGGGTAGACTCTAGACAGCCAGGGAAAAAAACAGAGGTCGAAACTAACCAAAACCTCCTCTACTGAATTGGCCACACACTCATTCACTCACCATTCAAGCCCCCGGAATCTTTTACTCTTTCAATCTCATCTTATTCTCGGTAGCATTCCTCCATTCCACCCTACAGCACTACTGCTACTTTTTAATATTTCTAAATACCACCACCACCACCACCACCACCACTCAATATCATCAGGAACATCACCATCGTTATCCATCTATTCCAACCCATTCCCGTTCCTCATCCTCACCACCACCACCACCACCACCATCATTATCACGACCACCACCACTATCAGTATCATAACCACCACAAGCATCGCCATCACCATCTATTCGTCCATACTTTCCCTCAGGTGTAATCCTCTATTCCATCTCATTCCAGCTCATCACCATCACCACCGCCTCTATCAGCACCACCACGACCATCACCATCACCACCATTATCAGCCTGATCATATTTTCCACCAATTAATGACCCAAGTATCGAAAACCATGGCAGTGAAAAGCATAAAGTACCCTAACATACTCCTCAGCTTTACTCTCTCCATTTTTTCTCGCATTCAGTTTGTCTTTTGAATTTCCAGAACGAAATTATTTGCCTGGTCCTTTTAACCCCTTCAGGACTTAAGATCTCTCGTAGTTGCTTCTCTTGACTCACCAGCAAGCCTTCATTCCATCCTACTTCTGCTATTTTTATATACCACCCATCCCTACTTTCCCTCTTCAATGATCTTAGCGCCAGTTGCATTCCTTCACTGCATCCTACTGTACTACTGACACCTTTATGTTCCTCAGCATTATTTTGTTATTTCCATTCGACCATATCCTTACTCAACTGCAATCCTCTCTTCCATCCAACTCCATCATCATCTTCATCATCATCACTATCACCACCACCACCACCACCATCACCTTAATCATATTTTCCACTAACAAACGGGTAAAGCTGAATCCAAAACCAGGGAAGTGAAAAACAAAAATTTACCTTAAAACATTGCTCAACTTTTCTCTCTTCGGCTCACTTTCATTTTGCCAAAAGAATTTCACAGAAGATATAATTTTCTGAACTCTTGTAACCTCTTCAGTACAATGACGTTATATAACAACTGAGTCCTACCTCCTGCAAACGATTTTATACAAGGTCTCTGGTGCTCTATGGGTAAATGAGGGCTGTAATTAGACTCTCCAACTGGAATATCAATCACCTGAAGGTAGCATCAATTAAACCTACGGCATGGGAGTGGTGATGAAACTCAAGTAGTGATGATGGGTTTCCGGCACTAAAATATGGACAAACCAGAGAGGCACTCAGTGGAGCGCTTAGGGCAACGCAATTTCCAAACCACTCTTCATATCGGGTTAGCTTTTCTCATCACTGATTAGGGTTTCGAAAAAAAGTGTTTTCCAGATGCAGAATCTGTAATATGCTCCGGATCGGTCCCAAAAGTTAATAAATTGTTCCCTGGGACATGGGCTATCTGCCCATCAAATCTGGTCCAAATCTCTTATTATTTTTTTTTTTAATCCTGCTAACAGACAAACTTGCAAACAAACAAACAAACAAACAGGGATGTAAACATACTCTCCTTGTCGGAGAGAATTAGACGATGCAGCTCTGGGGGAAGAAGCAGAGGCGGACCGAGAACTAGGATTGGGTAGTGAGGTGAAGTCGTTGCTGAGTAGGGACGGAAGCATGCTGGAAGTTCCTTTTATGTCGAGGCCACCCCATATAGGATCCGGTGTGTGTGTGTGTGTGTGTGTGTGTGTGTGTGTGTGTGTGTGTGTGTGTAAGAGAGAGAGAGAGATACCGTACTAATGGATTTTCTTTACACTGTCAAATTTATGCTTATGTTTTACTGCCATACATTCAGTTCCATAAGTACTTCTTCACTTACTACGTATACTCCCTCGATCACTGCTTTATATGCTGCTCGACCTCCCTTACTCTACTACTACTACTACTACTACTCTTTCTCTCTCTCTCACTCTCTCTGATGGCTGGTAATGACGATTTTCTCACCCTTACATTAAACTTGTACATTTATGCAAATGCCGCCATTAATACACATTCTTCATCATGACTTGCAGCATTAACACCATTTTCGTCTCCATCATCATCATCATCTTCATCAACCCAACTCCATTTCCCATCGCCATGCACCGGGCGGAGAGCATTTAGGCACAACGGGTAGGATTTAGGCACAAATGAAAAATGACAACGAGAAAATTGGAGAACTATCATCGAGGTGATCAACCAAACTCAGTCACACAGCTACTTAATCATCGATATGCACTTTAGTAATAAATATATAAATAAATAATAGCTGTGAAACATCCAATCCTTTTTTGTCTCACCAGGAGCGTAGGAGTCCAGGGTTAGGCCGCTCACTCTTGACATATGGGATGGATGGCCAGCCTCGCCCGCACCTGAGTGGCACTGTGAGCAATCTATCCCAGCCACCCCTGGGATGTAAATCCTTACTGACCTCACCCAGTGAGGCGCCTTAATCCACTACATCACCAGACATATAGTAAATGGTTTTCTGGGTTGCAGGACACCAAACCGTTTGGCTTGTCACGCAGGTTTGAATCACCTGAGGGCAGCACTAAATCCAAGAGTGGGCGCCTCCTGCTCTTGTAAGGAAATAAATACAGTAATTTTGTAAAAATCAAAAGTATAATATAGATGCAAATTTATAAAAGAAAAATATTCCATCAAAACCAAATAAATAAAAGAATAAACAATGAATGATTGAATGAATTACAAGCAAATTTGGAAAACCGGAACTGTGCAGATTTAAACTGCTACCTAACCGGAGAGATATAGGAGTGACTATCACCACCCACCACCACCAGCCTGGCCACCACCAGCCTGGCACCCACCGCCATAAAGGGGCTCGGTGTGGTCCACAAACAGGAAATGGGAAGTTCATAACAAAGAGAATCCACCTTCATCATGAAAATCATCGCCATCATCTTTTCCACAATAACGAGGTAGGCAATTACACGAGAATCATCATCATCATCATCATCACCATGATCAAGCTACTCTCATTTCCCAATATCATAAATGCAGTGCATAGGATCCAGTAAATGGAATACGGACGTAAATCATTATCAGCAGGATCGTAATTACCATCATCAGGATATGGAAAAATCAAGAAGTTAATTGTAAAATAAATAATAATCATCATCATTATCGTCATCATCACCATCCTTCTCCTCCTCATCATCACCATCATCATCCACCATCCTCCTCATCATCATGATCATTATCATCATCAACATCTTCATCATGATGACTATTATCCCAATTTTATTTTCAACAGTCATAAATATGGTGGATAGGATCCTGGAAATGGCAAAAGGAAGGAGTTAGTAATAATGATAAAGAGACTTACCATCACAGGTTTATTCTTAGTCCCAACCAAACACTAACATTTCTCACTACCTTATCACCACACCCTCCCCAACTCCACTTCCACTGCCACTCTCTCAACGCCCCTTACATCACCACCCACACCACTATCTCCAGCAACATCTTCCTTCGTCACCACGTATACACTAACACCCTCTGCATCATCCCTAACACCCTAATCTTGTTTTATTAGATTAACACTTGCATTACCACACATTAGCACCATAGCTCGCTTGCACAACTACGTCACACCATTCTCTCTCTCTCTCTCTCTCTCTCATAACAACTATAACAACACGCTCCCCCACAGCCTTCCCCCTACTCCCATAACATCTTCTCCCTCTCTCTTTTCCCCCTGAACCCCATCCACTCACAACAACAACAATTCCCCCTACACAAAAACCCCTCTCTCTTACCACACCGTCAGAACCCCCCTTCGATTCCCTCCATTACCCCCCTCTTCCCTACCCCACCCCTTCTCTTCATGGTTCCCTCCCTTTTCACAATAACAACACAATCCATTCTTGTCTCTCACCACACTCAAACCATCAAATATACCCAGATTTATCCCACTCCTTTTCCTTTCCCCTCAAACCTTCTTTTCTCCCCCTTCCCTTCCTCTCCCCACCACAGTATCATCAACAACCCAATCCCCTTCACACTCACAACCTACATTCTTACCACAGCATTAGACATTCTTCCCTTGCGTCGTACCCCTTCTCCATTCCCTTCCTTTTCTACTCCTCGGTCTTCTCCCCAACACAATTGTATCACATTAAGACCCATCCACCTTAACACAACCCTATCATCAGAAGTCCCGTTTCCCCTTGTCCCTTATGCCCCATCCCCTGTTCCCACCCATCACTCTTCCTGTCCACCATAATAACAACATAAGCACCCACCCACCCCACCACAATATCAACGTAACCCTTCCAGTACCCAACACATCCATCTAAACACAAAACCACACTATCAAATGTTCTCTCCTATCCGTCTCCCTCTACCCCCATCCCCCCGCATCCCTTGCCCCACTTCCCCTACATGTTTTCTTATCTCCACCACAATATCAACATAACAGTCCCAGTACCCAACACATCAATGTCCTTCTTTCTCAGCACACCATTAAAACTTCTCTTCTCCACGCTTCCTCTCTTCCCTTTCACCTCTTTTCTACTCTCCATCACCCTCTCTAACGAACACAGAATCACGAAAACACTAACACTCTTTTCACTTCCTACAACCACATCATTAACGTCCTTTCTCCGGCCTCTTCCCTACTCCCCATTCCCCTCCCCACCCCTTCCCCTCCATCCCCCCCTTCTCATCACATCAGTAACACCTCACCACCACCAACACCACAATCCCTAACACAATAACACCGCTCCTTCTTACCACAACATCAATCCCCCTCCTTCCCCCTGTTCCCTTATGCTCCCAACGCTCCCCATCCATTTCCCCTCCATCTCTCCTCCCCAAACTATCATCACAGTCAACAATACAAAAATCCCCACAAACAAAGTAACACCTTTCTTACCACACCATCATCATCACACTCGTCCCTCCCTTATACCCCTCTCCATCCTTTTCCTTTTTCTCTCTCTCTCTCCCCAATACAATAACACCATCATCCCAATCCCCAACACACTAATACCCTTCTTTCTTATCAAATCATCATATTCCCCTTCCTCAGTCCCCTCTTCCCCTCCTTTCCTTGCCCCCACCACAATAACATCAACATCCCAATCCCCAACACATTAACACCCATCCCTCTGACCACACCATCAAATCCCCCCTCCCCACGTCTTCCCTTGACCGCCATCCCCTCCCCATCCCTTCCCTTCTTCCTTTCCTTCTCCCTACCACAATAACAACACCAACACAAAAATCCCCAGCACCCTTCTCTCTTACCACACCATCAAAACCCCCTCCTGCACTCCCTCCCAGTCTCTCCCCTTCCTCCCTCCCCGCCCTCTCCCCACCCCCACCCTCCACCCCTCCCCCCGAGCACTATACCATCCAGCGTGGCGAGGGTGTGTTCAGATAAGCTCAGTGGCTAGCGATAAAGTTTGGATTCCAAGGGCGATTTATCCGCTAATGGGAGAGGCTGCAGCGAGTCTATAAATTCAGGATTAGGTACGACGGCGCTAAGTGGGTTTGGGGTGGGGGAGGGGAGGAGAGGAGGGAAAAGAAGAAAGGGGGAAGAAAAGAAGAAAAGGAGGGAGAGAGAGAAAGGCTAGGTGGTAAAAGAAAGCAATGAAAAGAAAAAAAATAGAATGGGAGAAAGAGAGAGAGTAAGTGAATTCCTGGAGTAAGAGAGGCAGGAAATGGGAAGAAAAATGGGAAAGAGAGAGAGAAGAGAGGGGAGAGAAAGGGTCAGCGACTAGGGAAGAGGAAATGAAGAAAGGGGGAAAGAAGAGGAAATACGGAATGATATGGGGTATGGTAAGTGAGAAAAGACAGTAGAGAGGAAGAAGGGGACAAGACAAGAAAGGAAAGCAATGCGGTAAACACGGAGCATAGATGGGGAAAGAGAGAGGAGTAGAGGGGAAAGGAAAGATGTGGGAAGAAGAATGAACGGAAAGAGAAAGAAATTTGCTTTGTGAGGCAGAAATGGATAAAAAGGTGAGAGAGAGAGAGAGAGAGAGAGAGAGAGAGAGAGAGAGAGAGAGTGTCTCCACACCCTCTCCAACACTCATTTTCCCTCATTCTTAACCTCACCCACACCATCACACCCAAAAAAAATCCCTCACACCCTCCTCCACACATCTCCCCACCCCCACACCTCGCTCACAATCGTTCCCCATACCCACCCCAACTCGCACATTATTCCCCCATCCTTTCTCATCTATACCCTCCTTCATTCACCCACACCCATCCACATATGCCCATCATCCTCAACTGTAACATTTCACCTCCATTCTTACCCTCACCCACACACTCATTCATTCACACACCCGCCTCACCCACCGCACTCCTTAACTTTCACATCCCGCACCCACCTTCATCCACACCACTCAACCCTCCACTTTCTGATCATCACCCACCTACACCCTCATTTCTCTTAGTCTCTCTCTGACTTCCTTCCTTATCTCCACACACACACACACACACACACACACACACACACACACACACACACACACACACACACACACACACACACACATCTATCCCTTTCATCCATCCACACCCTTCACATCACCATCCTCACCCTTCCCCTACTCGCACCCTCTAGATTCCCCGCTCTCACCCCCACATCCCTACCCCCTCCCTAACCCTCCCCTCCACATCCTACTCCTGGCCCATCCTCCCTCACCCTCACCGTCACCTTCACTCACACCCTTCATTCTCCCCCTCACCTTTACTCACACTCCCCATATTCTCCTCTCTCACCTTCCACATTCCCCCCTCCCATCCTGTTCTCCCTCACACCCCCACCCTTTAGGTTCCCCCTCCCCTCACCCTCTCTCTCTCTCTCTCTCTCATTCGATCTCCTCCATCCCCACCTTTCCCTCCATCCACACCCACCACGCTCTCCCCTGCCCTCCTCTACCCCCCGCCTCCCCCTCTCTGGCGCAAGGGTCAGGTGGTGGTGGAATGGGTGGTTAGCGAGGCGGTGGTTATGAGCTGATGGTGGCCTCAGATAAGTGGAGGGGGGCAGTCTGGGGAGGGGGAGGAGGACGGGGAGAGGAAACGAGGGAGAAGTGGGGTAGCTGGGAGAGGGTGGGGAGGAAAGTATAGGGGAAGTAAAGGAGCAGACGAGAGGGGTGGAAGTGAAGGAGAAGAAAAAGAGGGAGAGTGTGGGTGAAGGAAGGGAAGGAAAAGAGAAATGGGAAAGTGGATGAGAGAGCAAGAGGGAAAGGGGAAGAAAGGAGAAGAAAGAACATAAGAAAGGGCAATATGGTTAACAGAAAATAAGGAAATGACAAGGGAAGGAGAGGAGAGTGAATGAGGGTAGCAGTAAAGAAAGGATGGGAAATGGAAAGTAAAGGAAGTGTAAGCGAAGAGGTGGAGGATAACGAAAGGAGAGGAAGGGGGTGGAGTGAGAGAGAAGAGAGTAAGGGAGAGTGAGGGTAACGGAAGGAGAGGGTGAAAAGTAGAGGGTGGAAGAGAGGAAGAGCATGAGAGAGAGGAGGGAAGTGAATGAAGCTACGAGTGAATGAAAGGAAGAAGAACGGGTAGTAAAAGAGAAAGGTGGAGGTGAGAGGGAGGGGGATGGGTGTGAGAGGTGAGAGGAGACGGAGGAAAGGAGTAGGGGTGAGAGGGAAGGAAAGGAAAGAAGACTGGAGGTAATGTGACGGAGGGACAGTTAACAGAGTACCGTATATTTTTAACCTCTTCACTACACCACGTCTCCCCAAGGCTGAATGAAATTGTTAGAAGGAGGCAGGAGTTTAACACAGGAGGCGTTGTCGTGCTGATGGGGTTAAATCACATGCCTTGTACAACAAGTACAACTTCATTTTGTTTACCTTTTTTATTTACTCATTATTCACCCTTTCAGCGCGAGGCCTCACTTCCAAGAGTGTGGATATAGCTGAAATATGCAGGACGTCATCGGCTGTTCCCAACCCCTCTCCACAGGAAACACCTTCCATAAGCAGAATAAAATCGTTTGCTGCTGACAAGAACGAAGAAAAAAAAAAAAAAAAAAAGGACCGTAAAGGGTTTGCTGGTTGTATTGTTTATTAAAAAAAAAAAAAAAAAAAAAAAAAAAAAAAAAAAAAACACTTGACACTGAAACGTGGCGTGTGGCTTCCGTGGATTTGTTTTTATACTCTCCATCAATAGTGTAGCTAATACGATCCTGCCTCTAACTGCAGAATAAAAATCGTCTGAGGGGAGGGGGGGAAGAAGCAAAAACCAGTCTACCATAACGTCATAGTAGGGAAGGACTTAACTAAGTCTATCTAACCTACAGTTGGAAGTCGTTCCTCCATGCCGAGAAGTCATGTGGAGGCAGCAAGAACGCCCTGCCAAAGTCGTCATCGTAGTGAGAGGGCAAATTCAGTCCAGCTTTTCACTAACACTATTCGTCTAGTGGAAACAACAATAAAACAAAAGGTCATCACCGTACTGGAGGGGTAAATACGAGTGTTTAAATCCTTCAGGCCGATGACGTGCTTGACTCAGTACCCCCCTGTGATTTTATTCAGCTTGGGGAGGCTTTGTATTGTGAATGTGTAAATGACGGCTATATCTCACCTCCCCATTTACACGGTGTCTCTTCAAAACTGATAAATTATATATTCTGGATTGGAAGAAGAATATGAAAACATACGTCATGGCAGTGAAGTGGTTGAGAAACCCGTGGTAGTGATGGAAGCGGTAAAGGACAAATTTAACTCTTTCATTTCGAAAACTTACCACTACAGGTCATTTCTAAGCTGATGGTAGTCAACTGGGAGTATAAACTATGATACATGTGGCTAATAAACCAAGTACTGGGTGGCTCACCGTAAAAAATTTTTACCCATTTTATATTTCTGTCATTTCACTGAATATTATTGTTCGCCTCTATTTGTCAAAAGATATTTCATGCTGAATGTCTTGTATGAGGTCAACACGGATCCGAGTCTCAATATTCGGTGTAGGGCAGCGTCATGACTGTTGTGGCTTACATATCGATCACGTCGGTCACTCTCACCCAGCGACAGTTCAGGAGGGGCCTCTCAGGACGACAGGCTCCTGGCAAACTAACAACCACGAGTTTCACAGACAAGAAACAGGCAGTTTTGGAAATCGTATAAAAAGTGGCAGCGGCCATCCCGTTCTGCTGCAACATACAAAACTCGAGACCTTGATGCAACATCTGGAAGAATCTCCATGGAAATCGACAAAGCGTATGTCACAGGAGGTGGACAGTTCAAGGAGTTATATTCCACCAGATTTAAATTAGTTACCCCAGCGCGTAATTAGCTTAAAATGAGTGTCTGT
>NC_137024.1:38768664-38836164 GCF_032717465.1 Coenobita brevimanus | reverse complement strand
GTACGGCAGCATAATGTTGTTACTTTTACTCATCCATTCATTCTCATTCTTACAAAGTTACTCTCATTTTTCTTTCACTCACTTCACTCTCAGTCTGTTATATAAACTTCCACATTCTCTCACTCACTCACTTCCATTCTCTCTCATTTTCACCAACACAGTGCACAACTTATCGCAGGGCCGGAAATGCAATTCTTAGCTTATTTTACGTCAGTATAACTGTATTTCTGCTTTTTAAAATCATCACCATATTGGGGTGAGTATGAAGGGAAGAAGGAAGGTGAACAGAAGGACGGAAAAGGGAGGAGTGAGTGAAAAGGGAAATAAAATGGGGAGTGAACGACAGAAAGGAGTGAGGGAGTGAAGGAAAGATGTGTGGTATATACGGGGTGTGCTTTGGGTGTGGGAATGTGCACGGTGACAAATTATGGTGTGGAAGTATGTCTTACAGTGTGTGTGTGTGTGTGTGTGTGTGTGTGTGTGTGTGTGTGTGTGTGTGTGTGTGTGTGTGTGTGTGTGTGTGTGTGTGTGTGGAGAAAGATGTGGCTGTATTAGGTAGGCTATTAGTAAGGTGTGGCAGTTGACACTGGGTGAGGTGCGACTTAGGGTGCGGTAATGTGAGGTGTAGCGGTGTAAGGTGTTGCAGTATGAGATGTGACGTGTGTGATGTGGCACTGATGGGTGTGCCAACGTGAAGTGTGGCAGTGTGAGGTGCCGTGTGACAGTGTAAGGCATGTTAGTATGAGATGTGACTGTAAGATGTGGCAGTGTGAGGGTGTGATATTGTAAGATGTGGCACTGTAAAGCTGCGAGCAGTATGGGGTGTTGCAGTATGAAGCGTTGCAATGTCCTCCACAACACAAGGGGGTCGCCATCTTCCTATACAATCGCTATACACTAAGCCGACGCCACAACTACCGCACAGACACAACTCACAATTTCTAGTCAATTTAAGTCACATTTTTCGTAACCCCTTTAATGGGATGAGTTTTTTTTTTTCTTTTTACTTTGTCAGTTACTTCCAGACGATTTTATTTCGCTTGTGAAGGTCTGTCCAAGTGAAGAAACTAATGAAGATAACGACTCATCCTTCCGTTTAATAAATCTCTCGTACCCTAAATAAAACCGTCTGGAGGTAACAGTGTATAAAGACGTCATCGGAGTGAAGAGGTTAATGACACCGCATCCTTTAACACAGTTCTTATTTCCGGGTTTCTGATAAGTATTACAGTTCGTCACTTTCACAGCATAACATGGATTTAGTCCTATTATAAGGATTATGTTACTGAGGGCAACATTTTTCACATTAAGTGTGTGTGTGTGTGTGTGTGTGTGTGTGTGTGTGTGTGTGTGTGTGTGTGTGTGTGTGTGTGTGTGTGTGTGTGTGTGTGTGTGTGTGTGTGTGTGTGTGTGTGTGTGTGTGTGTGTGTGCCACGCGTGCGTGCGTATGTGAGGCCTGAGCTGAGCTGATCTGAGCGGATACTGGGATCAACCCGCGCTCCTCTGCTCACCGACCCCCCCCCCTTCTCTCCACCAAGAGGATCAGCTCCCCACCCCCCATTCACCCCTGCCCCCTCCCTTGTTTAAAGCAGGAGAGGGGGGAGTGTTTTTATGCCGGCGGCTGAAGGATTTTATTATTATTAGTAGTAGTAGTAGTAGTGGTAGTAGTAGTAGTAGTAGTAGCTTTATTTTATCTTTTTCCTTTTAGTACGTGTAATAATAACTCCAATGCTAATAATAATAATAATAATAATAATAATAATAATAATAATAATAATAATAACAAAAATAATAACAACAACACCACCAACAACACTAACTATAATAATATCAGCATCACTATTTTATTCACGCTACAATCCCTCCGAGTCAGGTGATCCAGAGAAGCCGTAGCAGTGGCAGGGTTAACATTCCACGGCAGCTGACCCCACTCCAGGCATAAAGGTCACCGTGCAATCAGACACGCGGATCACAACCACCAGCACAGCACCAGTGACGGTCAGGATGCTCTCACAAGGTACAATGAAGAAAGCCAAAAATCACGCACCTAAATTTTCACAGGGGTCTTCACCTTAAAGATATTATTTAAACTACATATTAAAGTCACCAGTCAAAGAAAATCTACGGACAAGAAGCGCAAGGACCAGTAATAGTCTAGGATGCAAAGAGAAATAAGTTCAAGAATGAAATATAAAATCAGAGGGAGATATTTTGGAAAGGTTTTCTTTCAATGCTATTTATTCAAACTAGTAATGAAAGTCACTCAATACTGGAACTCCAGAAACAGAAGGCACCATGATTTGACAGATATGAGACAGGAATACTTAAGAAGTTAAGGAAATGCAACATAAAGCAGACAGATTTTCAACGGAACCTTTACCTTTAAATTATACCAATCAAAGTTAATCTAAGTGAACAGCCAATGAAAACCAACGTATCAGAGTTCACAGGGCAACTTTAGAAGACGATGATGCACTCCGAATGTGGATTAAGAGGAACAGGATGAAACGAGCAGAACAAGCCGATTTTTACAGGCAATTTATCCAACAAATTACCCCATCCAAACGACGTTCGTAAATCACCAGTCAAAGAAAGTCTATGGATCAGAGACACAAGAGTTCGTTCACCCAAATTTGGCAGAGACTTTCGTCCTTTTTAAGATATTTCCCGAACTAAGAGGAGAATAATATCACTGCTATGCATACATTCCATAGCACTTCATCGCGACTGGCATCATATTCTAATGCTATTTCATGGTAACAGCTCGGCATTCACGATGAAGGGATGGCAGTTTTTAGGAGAGTTAAAGTGCCCGTAGTATAGTATAGGGACTGAGAAATGTGAGACCAGGACACGTAGAAATCGAAATAAACTAAAAAGGCAAAAAATCAAAAAGGATTATTTCACTGTCAACTTTACTATCCGATTACCCCACAAAACGACGCACAAAAACCGACACCCAATCTAAGTGTATATATCAGGGTCATTATACTCTTCCCACATTAACTAGGTCTAAATCTGCCGTAGCTCCATCTTAATCGTTGAGCTGTAGCAAGAGATTAACACTAAACATTGCGGTAGACGCGATGAAATACTACGGAAAAGATGTAAGAGCCGTGGTACAACTTTCTTCTGCCAGTAAGCTACAGAATTTGCGAAGTGACGAAAATCTCCGTTAGGTTAATACAGTGACCTGTGAGGGACAAAGATACACGCAAACGTTAAACTCTGGTCTTAGTACCATTTACATTATATTCTTGCTGTTGGCAGACAATTGAGGCCAAGTTTCGAGAGCACTATAATAAGGGACTTCTAAAGGCCCTCCTTGGCCAAATAAAGTCGTCAGGAGGAAGCAAAAGTTAAACAGGGGGCGCCAGGCACAACAAACCTCGTCCTACGGCAGTTATTTTATTGCTGTTAAATACTGAATCGGTACTGCCATTCAGTGTCAGTTAACAATGAGTCTAAGGTAATGGCACAAATTAAATGGATTCCACCGTTTTCAACTTATAATGCTATGGAAATCCGTGTTTGACCTTTGAAAGTCAAAGTTCATGGCAGCAAAAGAAGGGCCATACAGGACTTCCTATATGTTGATGATGGTAAATATCTCTTTCCAGTATTTTCAACCGTTATCAAGTTATAGCCCTCTGAAAATCCATGATCTTGAATCTGACCTTTCAAGGTCACTCAAGGTCAAAGGTCATGCTGCCAAATGAGAGCCCATATGAGACTTCCTATATCTTGATAGTAGTAAATATCTCTTATCTTCAACCACTTACGAGTTATAACCCTCTGAATATCAGTGACCTGAAGTTTGACCTTTCAAGGTCACCAATGATCAAAGGTCATGGTACCGATTAAAAACCCATATGGGACTTCTTGTATGTTGATAACAGTAAATATCTATCTGCAGCCAGTTTCAAGTTAGGCTATAGTCCCCTGATTATCCTTGACCTTGAGTTTGACCTTTCAAGGTCAAGGATAATCAGGGGACTCCCACATGGGAGTTCCTGCACGCTGATATCAATAAATATCTCTAACTTCAACCAGTTTCCAATTATAGCCCTCTGAAAATCTGTGACCTTGATTTGGCCTTTCAGGGTCACTCAGTTACATCTAAAATTTAATCATTTCCTTTAGACACCGGTGCTCACATATCCTGAAAGTTTCATGTAGTTTCATTCAGCCGTTTTTCGTAATGTTGCTAACAAACAAAGTAACAGAGACACAGAAACTCGACCAAAAACAATACCTCGCCGGACTCCGTCCCAGGCGAGATAAAAATGAAGGGGGAGTCCTCTGAATCATTCAAAAAGAATAATAATAATCAATATTATAATGATCCGATTTCGGTATGTTTGTTTGCTATCGCAGCAGCTAAAATGGTGCAACGTAGCGCAATTTTTGTTAGAGCAAGGTACCAATAAAATGCTCTACCTTGAAGACTAAAACCGATTTCCAGTCTAATCGGGTCACTAGTTCCCGACTTATGACTCATTTCTGGCCTTCTGCTTCAAATTTAGTGTTTGTTCTTAGTAAAGGGAATGCATTCGTCACTGGGCCGGCATTAAATTACCAGCATGACAGAAGAGAGAAGATTGACGTGTTTGTTGTATTATCACTCTCTCGCCTCTCCTTCCTTCCTCCTTATACTCCTAAAATTGTATACTATAATGCTATGGCATAATTTAGTATAATAGCATACACTGCTACCTCTCTCTCTCTCTCTCTCTCTTTCTCCCTTCTCAACGGGTGTCCCAGCAGGAAAAAAATAAGGGAAAATTCCTCGCTCCTTCTCGCTCACGACATGAGTAATTCAGATTTCTGTTACCTCTCCACTGAAACTAGGAACTGACTTGACATCGAGCGGAGGCCGCCGAGGGCTGCCTTTAACCGAGTGATAACAATAATAATGATAATAATAATAATAATAATAATAATAATAATAATAACTAGAAACCGTTCAGACAGTGCATACTTCCGCCGATGCCATTATCATTAAAAAGGATCCGAATCCGTGGATATAAGATCCGGATCCGCCCCAAATTTAATAAATTCTTTCTTGGTCCATGGCTCAACTATCCACAAAATTTCACTGAAATTCACTGAGAACTTTTGGAGATATTATTTGGGATATTCCGGATCCGGATCCAGATCCGGATCAGGCGCAAATTTTAATAATTTCTTCTTTGGCCCATGGCCCACCCTTCCACAAAATTTCATCAAAATCTGTTCCTAACTATTTGAGTAATCCCGGATCCGGAGCCGTGGATATAGAATCTGGATCCGGATCCATCCCCAAATTTTATAGTTTCTTTCTTGGTCAATGGCGCACTTTTCCACAAAATTTCATTGAAACTCATTGAGAACTTTCGGAGATAATGTGAGAGATACTGTGTATATGGATCCACATTCGGCCCAAAATTTAATAATTCTTCCTTGGCCCATGGCCCACCCTTCCACAAAGTTTCATCAAAATCCGTTCATAATTTCTTAAGTAATCCTGCTAACGGACGGACAGAAAGACAGACAAACAGATAGACAAACAAACGCGGGGTAACACATAACCTTCTTGGCGGAGGTAATAATAACCAGAAAGCGCTCAGACAGCGCATACCTCAGCCAATGCCATTAAAAAGAATCCGGATCCGTGGATATAGGATTCGGATCAGGATTCGGATCCGCCCCAAAATGTATTTTCCTTGGGCCATGGAGTACTTTCCACAAAATTTCATTGAAATTCATTGAGAATTTTTGGAGATATTGTGCGGGATACTCCTGATCCGGATCCGTCCCCAAATTTAGTCATTTCTTCCTTGAGCCATGACCCACCCTTCCACAAAATTTCACACCCCGTTCATAACTTTTTGAGTAAGCCCGGATCCGGATCTGCCCCCAAATTTAATAAATTCTTTCTTGGTCCATGGCGCACCTTTTCACTTAATTTCATTGAAGTTCACTGAGAAATTTTGGACATATTGTGCGGGATACTCCGGATCCGGACTCGTCCACAAATTTAATCATTTGTTCCTTTGCCCATGGCCCACCCTTCCACAAACTTTGATCAAAATCCGTCCATAACTTTGAGTAATCCTGCTAACAGACAGACAGACAAACAAACCGACGCGAGGTAAAACATAATCTTGGCGGAGGTAATAATCAGGAGGTAATGAAACTGTGGGTCAGGCACTCCAGCTTAGGAGACGTCTCTCGTGTTGTAAGGAATACAATCTCCATTAACTCCTTCAGTCCACTGGACGTCTTTTTTCATTTAGCTCTGGCTAACGACAGACTATTTTATTCTGTTTGGCAAACCCGTCTTGTAGTGAAAGAATTCATGAGGGCCATACCTTACCCCTTCAGTTTAAATGTCGCTCGAAGTTGATGAAGTAGTCTTGATACTGTAAAATAAAATAGACAATACGTATTTTTTTTTTTTATGTGTCCGACTTTGGGCATAGGCTTCACAGCCTGCTCTCGAGGCCCAGTAGTCCTCCTACATACCATACACCTCTCTACATGTCACCACTTCGGCGCTAACACCCACCGTCCATATTGAATACATGCTAGGGCTGTCTCATACAGGACTGGTGTATTGGTATTAGCGGAGGTACTTTTATGACATGTCGGCGGGTCATCTGGTAGATCAGGAAACGCTGCTTTTAATGCAATTCAAATCCTTAAACTGTTCCCTGCCCCAGCCGGGATTCGAACCTGGGTCCATCAGGACTGCAGGCCGCCTCTCTACCGATTCAGCCACCGCCTCCCCCAACTGCAGTGACAAGGTTAACATTTTGAGCATAATTATGTCTTTTTACTGTTGATTCTTGTTGCTTGTAAACAATTTTACCCAACTTACAAAAGAAATCTTGTAATGATGGGATGACGGTGGCAGCACGTCCTTAATTTGTGAGGATGAGATGAGGAACAACTGAAAGCATTAGTTGGCATGATTTCCACGTGCAAGACAGCATCCAGCAGCCAGACAGAACCCAAACGCACTTCCCTCTCCTCAAGGGTGTCATGAATTACTTTTAAAATGGGGGAGGGGAGTTTGCCAACGCCATTGCAATTTGTTCGAACTCATTTTATCATAAAATTTATTTGATTTGATTTTAATCTTGCTACCTTCATATAATCTTACTCACGACTGGAAAGACTACCAGAAGTATATGGGACTGAAAAACCTTCAGAGGCGCCAAGACCCCTTGTAGGGAAGGGGTTAGGGACATGAAGGAAAGAGATAACCAGTGAAAGGAAGGATAAAGCCAAAGTCAAAACTAAATGTAACGTTGGGGGAGGGAGGGGCAGAGATACAGCCTGACAGTGGGATGGCCTTGGCGGTGGGGATTGGGGATGAGCCAAGACAGAGACACACCTTTGTCGGGGTCAGGTGGGATTAGGAGCAGGGATACGATAGATGGGCTTTAACTTACACCAAACCTCCCACTGGCCACATGCAGCGCAGGAAAACAAAATACAACGTCGGCCCCCTACAACCAAAATATTTGTATATGAATACATAGAAATAAAGATACCATTAACAACAACAACAACAACAACAACAACAACAAATAATAATAATAATAATAATAATAATAATAATAATAACAATAATAATAATAATCAGTAGTAGTAGTATCAGTAGTAGTGGTAGTAGTAATAGTAGTAGTAGTATAAAAATCATCATCATCATCATCATCATCATCATCATCATTATCCAGACCTCCTTTTCCACCCTAGGGCACAGCCCAAATCTGCCCAATCCAATGGGCCACGCTTCCATTCACTCACCATTCAAGCCCCCGGAATCCTGGCTCCATCTGATACGCCAAAAACATTCACCACATTCCGTAGCTTCACATAAACGTATCCGACAGAGTCAATCCGGACGCTGTCACGTTAAAAGAGGGTGTCAAATCCCTGATCATGCACTTCTTACAGCATTCATCCATCCAGCTCGATCTCTTGTCAGTTCCCTAGCCTCACCAACATCCAAACCTCTCTTCCTCACACACTCATCCACCACATCCCTCCACTTTCTTGGCCTACCTTGCCTCCTCCCTCCTTCAAATAATAATAATAATAATAACAATTATATGAATAAGAATAATAATAATAATAGCAATATACTACTACTACTACCGCTGCTGCTGCTGTTCACATTTAACAATGTACGTGTGCCACACACCGTCCCCACTAAAAACCTTGGAGTGATATACTGTATGACACCGGACTCACCTTCATGGACCATGTGCAAGACATTAAGGGTCAGTGTACCCCAGACTCAATGCACTCAGGGCAACTACAGAGCCAGACTTTGGGTAACAAGAAAAAACACTCTCCTTACTCTACAAACAGTACATTAGATCAGTGATGTCGCATGTCTCCGCGGTATGGGATGTCATCCTATCTAGTACCCACTACAACACCTTCCTAAGCACTATGGGCTGCACCAAAACCACTCCCACAGCTCACCTGCACCCTGAAGCTAAAGTCCTCCCTGTCAGACACTACCCTGATATGAGAGGCACAGTGTTCTATGCAGCAGCCTGTTTCAATATACAACACCCCTGCCATTACATGACACACACACAACACACCTAGGTACACAATACAATCACCACACAAATATTATCAATCCTTCTACAACATAATCCCACTTTCAAACACTGCAACACTAGCAGTGAAGAAACACCTACATACGGGCATCATGTGCAGGGCAATACAGCACCTCTATCCTTACACACATCACCCAGCCTTCCTCAGCGTCACCTTAGATTTGAGCTGGGTGGAATGACAAATGATACCTGGCCAGCTTGAAGATTAGGCCCACACAACGTTACACATAATGAAGCATAGCACAACACACACCACAATAAGGCGCAGACATGGTGCTACCTAAGAGAAAGACTCTTCATCCTATACAGTTCAGTGGTTCAGACCGTGGCCTCAAATTGGTATTTGAAAGCTCAACTCTCACACGGTTTTGGAATTGTGTAAAGAAGGAACACCCTGACCTGGGAAAGGCGGCTTTGGAAAACCTGTCCTTTGGCTCTACCTACCTTTGTGAAGCATCTTTCTCTGCACTGAGCGATATCAATTCAAAACAGAGAAACAAACTAAATGTAAACCTGGAACAAAGCCTAATCACTGCAGTAGCCCCTCTACCGCCCAGAATGGCAAAAGTCATCAGGGAACACCAACCCCACATTTCACATTGAGTTATAAGTAATTTTCAAGCATTTTTATGTTATTTCGTTAGTCTTTTTCCTTTGGTATACTGAATAATAATTTACTGTCTAGCACTCGGATTGTGCGAACTTGTAATATAATTTTCACTGTCCTACCAAATATTGAGTTTAATCAGTCATGGGAGTACTTAATAGTAGAAGAAGCTAACAAGGGGTACAATAGGCAAAAATTATTGGACAACACTGGTTTAGGCCAAGATGTTTCGAAGAACAATTAATGAAGGAGCTACAAGGTATGCAAGTTCCGAATCCCTTCAGTCCGGTGACGTATTTTACAGTTTATTCGTAATGCTGTCAGACGATTATACTCAGCTGACAATGAGCCCATAAGCACTGTGGGTGTTAATGTAGGCTACACTCAACACCCACACTTTGGTAGGTATCTCGTAAGAATAAAATCGGACATAAATAGCAAGAAATAAAGAAGTCAATGGAATAAGAAGTAACATTTTTATTTTAAAAAATATATTAACGGGCAGACAAGCTTCTTCACTCTTTGTAAAACAGTAAAGCTTCCAATATAGTGACACCTTTTTTTGGGGGAGGGGGGTTTCCCCGCCAAGAATTACTAACTTAAGTTTTATAGTGGCAGGATATGAACAAAACCACCTGACATCAGCACGTATGAAATGCCCTGAGTGTGTCCAGTAAGGTAAAGGGTTTATCAAGATACCTATTAATCCCCTCACTGCTAGGATTGGTTTCGCTGAGGGAAATCGTCTGTAGTTAGTTTGACTAAATTACTGTACCCGTGTATCGCCTCACGTAACCAGGCAGCTATTAATCCTTGCAGTATGATGACGTCTGTCTTATTCAACTCTTGCTGCAACATAAACACTTTATTCAAGCCATGGGTAGGCCTCTGGTAGTGAAGGGCTTAGACCCCTCTGAAGGTAAATATAATGAACTACAACAGCCGTCACCCATACACGTTAATATTGTAACTAATTTTCAAGGTAGTTATATACTGGCGTAACTTAACCCTTTACTATACTGTAAATATGAAATGGCTCGTTTTACTCAGGTTACCACAGGACGATATTATCGTCTTTAATAATACTTTTCGAACTGGAGGGATTATATACACCCTTTATCGACTCCCCCTTACTACAAAGCAGTGTAAATAAAAGAATAAGTAAATACATAATCATTAAAATAATCTGATAGTAGTACTATTAGATTAAAAAAAAAAAAAAAAAGCATCAGCGTACAATACAGAAAATCAACAAGACGAAGCACTCACACAGTGCAACAGCCGTGCCATACAATCGGCCTAGAGGCGTGTCCGGCGTGCACACGATCAACGGGCACATGTAGTTTGGGGTTTGGTACCAAACAAAATACTGACAACTAATCGCACAGCACGTTTCCCGTTTGTGATATAAAGTTTATGACGTGATTCATCATCATGCTTCCATACTGATAAGCATCGTGTTTGGTCACGACAGGTTCATACTTATCGTGTGGAAGGGCCGTAAGACCTAACATTTACCCCAGCCGCGTGTCCTTCACCTTTGACTGATTACTCTCAAAATCAAATTATTTTATCCATACCTGACTCAAACCATCCACCAGGTTTGGTTCAATAGGATCGAAATGTTTAGGCTGACCTTACCCTGTGACCTTGATCTTTGGCATTTTCTTCTAAAAATATAATAATCCACCTTCAGCAAACCTTAAACACTTTCACCAAACTTGTTCCAGATCGAGTCCAACCTACAGAACCTGTGATAAAGGCACGAACTATTGATCTTCCCTGTGACGTTTACCTTTCACCGAGTGTTCCCTAAAACGAATCAATTGTCTATTTCCTGCACCTCAACCCTTCTACCTGTCCCTCGACCCGTCCACCAAGTTTGGTTAAAATCGATTCAAGAACCGAGATGACCTTGCTACTGACCTATAACCCTTGACGATTTTCAGTTAAAAACTAAACACCTTTTACAATGGTGGTAGTCACTGAATACGCCAAATGTGGTGCAATTTCATCCCATATTTTTCCCCATAACATTGCTCTCAGGCAGATAGCCAGACAGGCTTACAGAAAGCCAGTGAAAATAGACTAAACACAACCCCGTCGCGTCTTCGCGTGCGAGTGCAACCAAAATAACCCTATAAAGATTTTGAATTTCAATATTTTAGCGGAAGGTTCACACCAAAACATTTTCAGACGAAGTTGTAATGTCCAGAAGTTGTTCAAGTCCAGAGGGCTACTGATCAGCAGAATTGAGGTACACCACTTTGTCACGGGTGAAACGGCCCTCCTCCACCCAATGCTTCACGCACTGCGGCACAGGTACAGGTGAAGAAGATTTGGAGGCACTTGAGGTGTGTACGTGGACGTTGTGTTGTAGTGGTTGTGTTTGTGGCAGTGCAAACACGTGAGAACACATGAAAGAACATAATTACTACAGCACCCTCTAAATGCCCGCCCCTGGTTGGGACTGGTTCCAGGTCAGGCAAACCATTATGGGTTATAACCACCATGGGTTTGCAAATTGTAGGGAGGGAAGGAACGGTGGCTGCCAACTTTGTATATGCGGGTTAGTTACACGCGTACATCCTTATCGTTAACCCTGACATATATTTTGTTTTGGAATATATATATATATATATATATATATATATATATATATATATATATATATATATATATATATATATATCTCAGCAGCAGCCGTTGAGGTCCACTGCAGGACCGGCCTATCCCTACCGAAGCAGGGACGATACAACCAATGTATCTCTACCCAGTGGCTTAGGCTGTCTGGTAGAGACTGTATGTAGGATAAGAAGTGCTTGTAGTGTGACTGTAGTGTTGGACTAGCTTTGGATGTGTGTGTAGTCTGTGAACCAAGTGTAATCGGCCCACCTTAAGCCGACTGGGTGCAAGCATACTAGTATGTGACACTGGTTCAACCATAGCACCCCTTATGTCCGCCAAAGTAGTCAGTAGCTCGATGAACGCTTCTGAAAGTTTTTACAACTCTAGCGGGAGGCGCACCCGTGTCCACCAGCGTGCGAAACGCACACTATACCACTGTACCACAGAGGCTCCACATTATATATATATATATTATATATATATATATATATATATATATATATATATATATATATATATATATATATATATATGTATGTGTGTGTGTGTGTGTGTGTGTGTGTGTGTGTGTGTGTGTCAGTCACTTTCACGTTTATGGCTGCATTCATCTCTTCCTAATCAGTACGTACTTCTGCGTGCAGCATAGTGGTTTATTCTCTTCCAAGACACGTGTAAACTATATCGTTGGCAGTGATATGGGGAATATAGAAAGAAATCAGAGGTACTAAAAATGTCACCAACAGGTACTGCTGAGCTTCCTAAAACCACGAGACTATGGCCCTTCGTTCTAAGATAGGAATGAGTTAAAAATTACCAACAACCAACCGTAATAACGTGGGTAATAGTAGAAGTAATAATAGTAGTAGTAGTTGTTGTAGCAGTAGTAGTAGTAGCACTAGTAGTATAGTACTAGTAGTAGTAGTAGTACTAGTAGTAGTACTAGTAGTAGTCGTAGTAGTAGTAGTAGTACCCTGCACTATTGCTACTACTACTACTACTACTACTACTACTGCTACTACTACTGCTGCTGCTGCTACTTCTACTACTATCTCATTTCAAATTATTCGCTTACGATCAATCAGTTAAATCTCTCCATCACCTCAAACTAACAGTAAGCATGGGCGTACACACACTCAAATAAGTACCGTTACAGGGGGTGTCCGATGAGTTTCATACTGAACAATCCAGCTGTCTCGGTAGGGTTGGAGGAAGGCTGTTATCTATCGTTTCATTCGTGGTGTCAGTTTGTATCACGCAGAAGGTGTAACGATACTTTTTTGAGTGTGTGTACACTCCACTTCATGTAATGCTGCCTACTTCTTCTTCACCTTTATCCTTCTCTTCTGTGTATGCCCTCCTCTCTTCCCATTTTCCTTATCTTTTCTGTCACTTTTTATTACTCTTCTTTGCTTTTCAAGTGGCTTTACATTGGGTGACAAACCTAATGCTTTCCGGCAAGCAGAACCATTTACAACGCTGGGTGGTAACCATATAACCAACCCATACGTGTTCCCTACGTGTCAACACGTGAGTTGGAGGAAGATTAGTGTCCCTCCCCGCAAAACCACTAAATCAAAGACAAACGACCACCCCTTACGGCGTCTGGCTATAGACAGACTGAAATAATATTAACTTGGACATTCCGTTGTTCTCTCTCTCTCTCTCTCTCTCTCTCTCTCTCTCTTAATCCGTTGACTTACTGACTTCAAGTTCCACAACCTTTTACGGTTATCGGATTTGGTGACCTAGTAGAAATCAGAACGACACAAATAAACGCTATGTTCCTACATATTTTCATTTAAACTCTTACATTAAACCATCCATACATTCAACGTCCGTACCTACAAGAAAACCCCCGCGAATGTCCGTTTATGGCGGTTTTGAATGGAATCGAAATTATAACACAGAAAACGACGGGGGCAGCAATCACGGGAGGGGGGACTGATCCGGGCCGGCCGATTATCTTGCCTCGGCTCCACTGGCTGTCAGGATTATCATCAAAGCCTTTTTAAGAATAATTTTTAACACTGACCGACCCTGGCTGGATTAAAATACACCGCGTGAGTTAAATTGGAAAGTTTATTAACGCGGGGTCTGTGTTTTAGGGGAAGGTTTTTCGATACGTCGTCTTAATGTCACGCTAGTAAATCAAACCCTTGGAAATATCCGGTAATTGGCTACATTCGGTATCAGTCTGGATTATAATTTGTAAATTTTACCTGTAAAGAAATTATGTATATTTTCTCATTTGATGAAACCGGGGTCATTTTTATTTTCTGACTCGATGCCGCGTAAATTTTCTCCAAATTATGAAATCAAACCTTCCCTGGATGGCTATTTTCTCTATTTGTATTTCTCATAATTTTTCCCTTCAACAAAGGCACGTCGCTGCACCCACCCCTCACTCTCTCCTTCATACCTGCACAGCCCCTACTCTTTTCTTTTTCCAGGCCTGCCTCTATCTCTTTCTATCTCTCCCTCCCTCCACCCATCTCTCTCTCTCTTCTCTCTCTCTCTGCCTCTCTCTCACACACGCTCGCTTTATCCCTTCATCCCCCTGTGAATCTCTGCATGGGTGTGATAACCGATCAAGTTTCAATCGTTTATTATTTTCCTGCGCTAATCTGATTGGCTGTTGGACCGTGGCTGGTGGCTGGGAAGGGGGAGGGTAGAAGAGGTGGGAGGGAGGATGGATGGTAGGTCCGGGCTGGGAGGGAGGGAGGGATGGACTGTCGGCTTGTGTACTATTCGCGCCAGACCAACCTAACCTGTTCTATCTTCCATAATACCGATGTTATACATATCCAGGCCGATCGCTGCTATCGTAACCTGCACCGAAACAATAACGCAACGTTGTAAAATGGTGAGGAAAGCGTCGAAATTGGGTGAAATAAGCGCGAGACGGCACGGGGAAGCTTTGGCGGGAACGCATCGTACGTCCGACAGCTGCACATCACAAGCGTGTAGGGTTTCGCGGATTAGAACCCGCTTCGTGACGCAACGTGGGATTGGTGCCTTTATACTTGGGATTAAGTCCGACGGTATGTGGATTACCATTCTTCTACTGATTCACTGGCTCGAATTCAAGAGTGATTTAAAAATCTTTCTTCGCCCGGATTTTTCCCCCCTCTATCAGTTTTTTCTTTTTATATGTACTGACATGTTTCGGAATGTTATTATTTTTTTTTTCGACACGGCTTCGAGCCAAGGGCGAGGGGAGGTAGGGCTTTATTTGTTGCTGGACTATGAGCAGCATTTCTCCTTTATCATATTATTTTATTCCCTCTCTTATACAAGCATTTATTCTCAAGTTAGTACATTTCCCATTTCCTTTACGTCTTATGCCTTTTATTTCTTGATATATTTTATTCAGTGTCGCTTTTATTTAACCAGTTATTCCGTCGTGCCTTTTGCTCTTTTATTCAATACTCGTTTATCACAGATTTTGTTTAAACATTCGTTATTTCGTTTCCCCTTTACAAACCACTTATTTCTCCATTATCAGATCCTTTATTCTTTCCCTTGCCGTCGTGTTCCTAGTGCTTTTATTAATATCACCTAATATTTTGCTCCGCTTCATCACGTAACCATATAGGCTACAGTATCCTGGTGTTCCTTTTCCTCTCTTCCTTTCATTACTCATTTATCCAAACGTGGAAACTTATTTGCGTTTGTTTGTTTTATCCCTTTTCCTTCTTTCACCTTCCCACGTTTTTTCCGCGTTTTATTTATCCATTTATTGTTCCCTCTTCCTCGTTCCTGTATCACTCTATGCTCTCTCTCTCTCTCTCTCTCTCTCTCTCTCTTCAATCGTTTCTCCGTTCCTGTATATTAGTATTAACAGACCTTGGGGACTACGAAGAAAAGAGGGTAGAATGAGGAACAGGAGAGAGAGAGTGAGAGAAAGAATGTATAAGGATTGTATAACTAAGGAATACAAGGGCTGAATACAAAGAGTAATATGTAGAGTAGCTGATACGTACTGTACAAATAACGGCATTATAAGGAGAATACAAGACGCGCGGGCAGTACAAATACGTGGAGTACAGAGTAACCTACAGGGGAACATAATGCACAGGAATACAAAAGAGAAGGGAATTCAAAGTGGAGTACAAACATGTATTTGGAGTACAAGGACTACTAAAAACGGTATATAAGGAGGAATATAGGAAGACGTACAAAGGAAAGAATACAAAACAAGGAATTACAAAAAGCATAAGCGGGCATACAAAGGAGTTCAAAACAGCGAAAGGAATACAATCAAAAGGAAGACAAGAAAACATATGGAGGAGAAATATAAGAATAAAAAAAGACATAAAGGAGTACACAGCTGAAATGAATACAAACTAACACAATGCGGATGAATCCAAGGCAATACAGAGAGGAGTACAAAAGATGTGTGTGTGACTGGGCTGCTAATGTTCAGATCAGCCGTCAAACCACACTCACTCACTCGCACTCCATCACACGCGCTCACACTCACTCACACGCACTTAGCCTACTCTCACATACTCTCAATCTTAACACACTCACAAACTCATCGTCATATGCCTGTACTCAGTCACACGCAGTCATACGCTCAGCACTCACACACTTAGTCATACGCTTGCACTCAACGTCACACACTCAATGACACTTACATCCAGTTCCATATTCTCTAGCACTCACACACACTTTTCCGATCACTAAGTTTCTCACGTAATTTCTGTTACTTATATACACTCACCCTCTCCAACTCAGTTCCTTGGACTTTACTGCACTTACATGCACGCACTCAATCACTCCCCTCTAGGACTCACACGCAAACTCCAGCACTCAATCACACTCTTACAATCACACACACACACGCTTTCTATCAAACTCTTTTGCACTCAATCACACACACATCCTCGCACTTAGTCCTAGTCCAGCACACACTCTTGTACTCAATTACACTCGCACCCAATCACACGCCCTCTTCACAAACACATGCTTTCTTGCACTCAACCGCACTCATTTCAGCTGCATGCGCTCAATCCCCGTATCACACACACACACACACACACACACACACACACACACACACACACACACACACATGCCCTCATACACATATACTGTACATAATCATGAGATTCTCTCTCTCTCTCTCTCTCTCTCTCTCTCTCTCTCTCTCTCTCAGAATGTATCCACAAGCCACGCACTTGGTTCAATTAATTAAATATACTTAGGTAAAACTATTTATGCGATAAGCTGCGCGCCCGTTTGTGTGTGTGTGTGTGTGTGTGTGTGTGTGTGTGTGTGTGTGTGTGTTTTCTTCTGTATCCGACTCTGGACATAGTCGATAGAGTTCATTCCCTGAGGAACAGTGGTTCTGCACGACGCAGCAACACACACCTTGGCCGGTCATGCCGTTTGGGCACCAGTACTGCACCGACTTCTTGAATACAGGCTGGGAGTATGATGCTTAAAGGCATGTCGGTGGGTCTTGGGGAAAATCAACAAGGCTTCTAATTCCTTCATTTCGATTACTGATTTTCGTAATTCTTGCAACCCTCAGATGATTTTTTTTTTTTTTTTTTTGGGGGGGGGATCAGTGAAATGCATCAGGTTTTGAAGCAGTTAATATTGTTACCAGTCCCGTCACCACAAGAGGTCTCTTTACTCTAACAAACTCGTTTGGAGGTTGCAAGGATATATATATATATATATATATATATATATATATATATATATATATATATATATATATATATATATATATATACGTCAAAAATACATCTTCTTACTGAAAGCTTTACGTCATTCTAATCGCCTCTCTGTTCCCTGACCCACCCGGAGATGAATCTTGCTTCATTATGGGCAGCGGTGAAACTCCTCTACTAATGCACATACATGAGTGATTTTGTGGTTCCATATATGCAACTCTCTCTCTCTCTCTCTCTCTCTCTCTCTCTCTCTCATCCCCTTCCACACTCTCTCTCCCCTCTCAATCTCTCTCCCCTCCCGGCCCTTCCCCTCATCCGCGCGGGAGCCTTACTAATATACCAAAGGAAAAATTTATATAAAACTCGAAAAGCATGAAAAAAAGGGGAATGTCCAAAATGCGTCGAGTGGGGTGAGGGGGAGGAGTGAAAAAGAGAGGGGTGAGGAGAGGGGTGAGGATGGGGAGGGGATGTGGAAGGATTAGTGATGAGGGGAGGTGCGGATGGGCGGGTGTGGGGGGTTGGTGGGTATGGTATGTGTGGGTGTGAGTTTGGGTGTGTGGGTCCGGAATGTTACATGGATAGGTGCGAGTGAGTGGGTGAGGTGTGGGTGGGTGTGTGATTGGATGTGGGAGGTGAGGGTGGGTGTGTGGTTGGATGTGGGAGGTGTGGTAGGTGTGGGTGGGTGTGTGGAGTGTGTGAGTGTGTAGTGCGGAGTTTAGTTTCTTTTAGGAGCAGTTCAGTTACTCTTTTAGGAGCTGCCTAGCATGGGCCAACTGGCCTACTGCAGTTATCCTCTCTTCTTATGTTCTTATGTTTTAGTGTGTGTGTGTGTGTGTGTGTGTGTGTCGGAATTCTTCTGGAATGCAGATTAAGGTCTCATTATACACGAATGTCACCCTTTGACTGTTACGAGTTATTTCAAGCAAACACAATCGTCTGGATTTATCCTGAATATAACACTTGTTCATGAGGGAGTAGACACCACAGATACAGTGTACAGCCCTTCATCAGAATTATTTAGTCTGGCTGTAACCTGAGTAAATGAAAATGTCCACTGCAGTAAAAGTACTAAGAATAACGAAGTCAAAAGGATCAAAGAAAAAGAAAGTGCAGAAAGAAGCACATGAACAACAGCACCGAGAACAACATCAACCACAGCACTCCTTTCTCTAACCGTCATTCATAAGTCCATCAAATCTAAAGACGGGTCTGCTCAGCTTTTTTTTTTTTTTTCTTTTTTTTTGTGAGGGCCTGAAGAAGGTGGGCTGTACATGCGTGACTACTGAGCCGATCTACATGTGCATGAAACCACGCACATGCATACACACAAACATACATACACACAGGAAAATATAAGATATGTACAAAGTACATACAATTAACACACACACACACACACACACACACACACACACACACACACACACACACACACACACACACACACACACACACACAGGACAACACGAGCATTGCTCAATTCCTGTATACTACAAATAGGTAAAATAGGTAAATACACACACACACACACACACACACACACACACACACACACACACACACACACACACACACACACACACACACACACATTGGTTACTAGTTGACTAAAATGCACAAAACACACTCATAGTACACACAATCAGGCAAGTATACACACAAACACACAGAGTACTTTTAGTGCCTAAACCAAATACAGTACATAATTATGTACTCACAACTCTCTCTCTCTCTCTCTCTCTCTCTCTCTCTCTCTCACCTGTATATACGGACGTGCAGTGTGGCGAGGGGGGCCACATCACACAGCACCTCTGCCACGGTCTTGTCCTCGGTCTCCGGGATGGTCTCTAGGGGCAACGGTCTCCAGTTGCGTAGCTGGAGGAGGCCTGAGGGAGGGTGGAAGGGGAAGATGTCGTTAAAAGTGAGGAAGGGTGAAGCATAGGCAAGCACATAAAACCACATAGTAGCACACACACACACACACACACACACACACACACACACACACACACACACACACACACACACACACACACACACACACACACACACACACACACACACACACACACAGAAACAAATACATAATTATTGGCCACATTTATACTGTTGAGAAGCAAGAGTACTAGTGGAAAATTCCCGACGTTTCGCGCCTTTCTGCTACTTTGAGGTGCCAGACAGCCTGCTGCTGTGAGCGGAGGTATTTTGTAAAGCTAGGCATTAATTTTTATTTATTTTCCTATACTGTTTTATTTCAATGATTGTTTCTTAAATTATGTAATTTAATGTCAGTTTGTATGATAATACATTTAGAGTGCTACATAATGTAAGAAAGCTCTGGAATATTTTGGATGTCCCCGACACAGAAAACTGTTGTTGCTACGAGTGTGTACTAGAACAATCGAGTTTCAAGCAAGGTTATAAAAGGATGAGGGGAAGAATAGCGGAGTTTCAGTTAGTTTTACTTGTGGGGTTGTGAAGTTAGTGTTGCTCCGGTGCTTGTGAAATCAATGAAGTGTAGTGGCAAGCATACTGTGTAATTGCTTGGCAAATAAAGACAAAGAACATGAGAAGCTTGTGTTATTACGACGCCTGAGTTGGTGTACAATGAAAGGCTGACCCTACGAAATTCATTGGGCGACGTCCTTCCTATACTGAACTATCGCTGTTGGAGCCTGTGGCAGTGTGGGACGTGGACGTAACGATACTTTAGAGGTGAATATTAATGTCTTCAAGCACATTAGTTTTACGAATAACCTGATGAAATACTGGACACTTTTTATTTATTTATTCCATCATAATCACCGAAACGTCATTCTCACTATAAACTTGGGCGAGTACGATCTAGAAACAAGAATGGAAAAGAGTAAAAAAATTTTTAAAATATCAACAGCGTGTCCTGCATGTGAAATATGCCACATAGTGATTCAAACTTTAAAATCTTGGCTTCACTCAAAGGCAAAGACCATCAGAATATTTTTTCCCCGTTTAGAGAGGCGTTCAGTCTATTGCATCTACTCCAACTATCCTAACTACCCAAAGTACAAACGCCCAAAGAAAAGATGACCCAATTCCCAGTACCTTTCCCTCAGAAAGTGACATTTGTCAGCTGCCATGGCCTAGTTATTTCCTTTATTGCGAACCTGAAACAACAGTATTTAGGTAAACACCACCAAAAATAAATATATAAGTAATGTTAATGTGTATATCTTGCATTAGGTGAAGGGGAACCATAGTATACTAAAGCTGAGGCATAAACCGTATGAATGAATATGAAACGCACAGCCTACTGCTCAACAATTTCAGGGTTAAAATGTGGAGAGACTCGTAATGCTTGTTTTACATCCTAAATAAAAAATCACATGAAATCTAAAGTTAAAAGTAATGTCCAAATCACGAGTGTCATCAAATCACGAAAATAAACATCTAAAAGTATATTCTTATGCACATTTAAATATCCATGTGGGTTCAAATTCAGGCAGGAAAACAAAGCTGACTGTGAAAATCGTGAGTGCTGTGAGCATGCAGTGGCAATAAAAGGCAACAAAGAAGGCTATCCACTGAATTCAGTGGAAACGTGAAATTAGTGGAGAACGACTACTCTTTTACCCTAATCTGGCCCAGATTTTTGTCATTTTGCAGCTTATCTCACGTAGTCCAATGGAGGCAAGACAATACTACGGCTCCTCAGTATTTGGAAGGCACTTCTTTCTGACTATTATCATAATTTAGTATTTATATATTTTTACAACTTGGCATTCAAAATGGAGGTATGACAGTTTTAGGCCAAGTAAAAAGGGTAGTCACTTCTGCTGATAATGAAATTTCAACAAGTAATAGAATCCATAGGGCAGCCTCATGAAAAAAGATGGAAAGGGTGGTGGTCAAAGGCAAGAGTGACAATGAAGAGAACTAAAGACTAAGTTGGTAAAAAATGGGGTGGGGGGGGGGGAACGTGACAATGAAGGTCGTAGAGATACACCTCCCCAAATTAAGTGATCGTGACTGGACATACGGGCCGTTGAGCAGCGCGCCGCTTGGCTGCGACTGGAAACGTGCCAGATATCACTTAATACTTAACTATTGTTATTAATCTAAAATACTGAAAACGAACCTTAAGTTATACTTTTACAAGATGAAATATCTTTTATTTCTTCAACACCATAAATCAAGTTTGGAGGGCGGGCAAGTTATGGAAAACATAAAAGAAAGGTTGCAGATACAAGGAGTTTTGTAACTTAAAGAGAGTTATCACTTGTTTGGGCGATCGTACATATATATATACATACAAACATACTTACTCCCTTTTCCCATGTTTAAATAAGGCATTAAGCTATCTCACCTAAACCCTAATACCCCAGTCTGAGATAAGCCTTGAAGCACTCCATCTAAATCACCTATCCCAACCTCAAAAACATGCCTTGAACTGGCCCATCTAACCCATCCATTCAGAGGTCAACAATAGGTCTTGATCTGTCGTATCCCAGTTATCTAATTCAAAGTCAAAACACTACTTACAATACCCCACATAACCAAACAACAGCATCTACTTGAAAATTTGAAATGGGGATTGATGCGTCCCACCTAAATAAATCCATCCATTTATTCAACCATTATATCCATCCATCAGTCCATACTTCACACATTCCATGTATGCAATCGTTCTCCATTTATATTACCCAACCTACTTACGTCACATAATTAGTCTATATACAATACACACACCAACTATCCCACATACCCCTTAAAAAAGACCATGAATTGTCCCATCTTATCCTGTATCCCATCTAAGATCTGCCCCAATCATACTAATGTTAAAACAAGCCTAGCTCTATCACATCTACATCCCACACAGCCATGTACCAAAGACACTATTTCATGTATAAGATTCCAAATACAGACTAGGAAACCCACTCCCTAAGGTTCAGCAGTCCAGCTACGCGAAAAAGATGGTTCTCAACAACCCACCTATCCTACGTAGCATGTCTATCCTTACATTTAAAACAGACCTTGAATTATCCCTTAACCCACTGACCCACGTAGGCTACCCCACCATCCCACATCCATCCATCCCTCGCCTATCTCACGTTCTGCATCTGTCCTAAGCTTAAATCGCCCAACTCACGTACTCCATCAATCATATGCTTCAAAACAGGTTTACTGTATCACAACTATTCATGTAACTCACCCAATAGCAGTCCTTAACCTGTCCTACCTAGCCCATTTACCTATCCATCCTATCCAGCTTGTACGTACTATACCATTTATTTAGTAAGGTCTAAAATAGGCCTAAGTGCATCTAATTTATGTACTCCACCTACCTCTACAACATCCCTCAATCCACCCCACCACCCTAACACCCGTACCTCTGGCATGCATCAGGTCCTCGTGAAAGCCCAGTTTGAGGAGGGCGGCCTGCAGGAGATCGGTGAACCTGGTGTGTGCGGGGATGAGGGCGTAAGAGTCCACTTCCACACGGCCACGACCCTCCTCCACCATACCCAGGCCACACAACGCCACCGTCTCCACCACCACGTGCAGCGGGATGTTCTTGCCTAAGGGACGAGGATGGAGAAAATGGACGGTTAGCAGTGGGTAGACAAATCATGTTCAACTACTCTTTAACAGAAAATGGAATATCGGACTTGGTTTGGATTAACCCTTTCACAAAAATGACGCCCTTTTTCTAATATTCATGCTATCTCCAGACATCTTATTCAGTCTAAGGGTGGTTCTTAGAAGTGGAATGGCTAATATCACCGTCATTAACGAATTCTGTTGGGTGATTTTTTTTTTTTTTATCAATATCATCGCCAGACTACTTAATACTCTGGTTAGGAAAGAGACTTTATAAATGGGATGGAATCGCATACATCCTGCTGTAATTCCTTCACGGCAGTACTTGTCGGTCTCCCCAAAGCCGGGTACAATCGTCCGGCGGTGGCACGAATTACATAAACACGACGTCACTGCAATGAAAATGTTGCCAGAAAACATACCATTAGTTTTATAAAAGTCCATTTCCTCTGGCTTAGGTGAGTCCCCTGGTCGTGAGGAGGTTTGTGAAGGCTACATCTAACCCTTGAGTCTGAACCACCTCCCCTCAGCTGAAGAAAACTGTCTGGCTCAAGAAAGAACATAACGAAGGCGTCATCACCGCAATGAAGGGATTAAAGAAAACACGGGATACTTAACCCACAACAATCGACAGTGAATAATTAATCAATAAACAGATGTCAATAAAAAATAGTAAATACACAAATAAATAAAAATGAAGCTGGTAAAAAAAAAATGTGTCGGACGGAGCAAAGAAGATCACTTTCGGTCGAGTGGCTAGAGTAGGCTGTGCAGAGGGGCGGGGGTTCGATTGAGAGAGAGAGAGAGAGAGAGAGAGAGAGAGAGAGAGAGAGAGAGACAGACAGACAGACAGACAGACAGAGAGAGACAGAGAGAGAGAGACAGAGAGAGAGAGAACATAAGAACATAAGAAGAGAGGATAACTGCAGTAGGCCGGTTGGCCCATGCTAGGCAGCTCCTAGAAGAGTAACTGAACTACTAGAATGAGATAAGGATAGCAAAGAAGAAGGCTCTCCCCCGCCCTCCAAACCCCCCAGCCGAGGCCAGCAGGAAAAAGTCAGAAAGAACACCACGCAGTAAAGAAAAAACTGGAGTGGACATTTTACAGGAAAGTGTGAAAGGAGAATAGAGAGAGAGACCAAGTTTCTTCTCCTTTAACTCGGGGACGTCAATTAAAATTTAGTGTTGCCGCCACCAGCCGATCTTGTCCTGGTTTGGTGTGACTCTTCTAATCACAGTGGGTTATAGAATCAGTAACACCTTCTGCTGCAGGATTATTCCAGGCTGAATAAAAAGCGTATGGAGGAAGCAAAAAGAAAATAAACATGTCATAGGGGTGAAAGCGTTCAATCCATTTTATGTACACTTACTCAGTTTTACCTGGTTACAGTAACAGGTGATCCGACAATTAACACACCTATACCCGAAACAACTCTAGTACAGTTGTTCTTTCAGTTAACGCCAGACGAGTTTATACAAATGAGAGTTAATTGTTGGAGGGTCACTGTTAACACTGGCACCATAAACCGTCTCAAGGTAGGGATAACTTTACTACTCTACTCCAGGTAACGCCGTACAATGCAATGCAGGTGAGTCATAGGAGCCTGTGTTAAAACTGTACACATTAGTCAAACAACCATCAAGTACAATGAGAGAGAAATGGTAACCAGTATAGTTAAGTCCATATTCATCAAACAGCCTTCAGCCACAACATGTCATAGTCAGTACTTTTTGCGAGCTACAGACGATTTTATTCAAGTTAGGGGAGACAATACCAACTGGAGAAGTTAAATACAGCCTCCATTAAACCCTACCACAACAAAGTTGAAAAAATCGTCTGGTGGCAGCAAGAACTACAAACATAGATGCTTGTAGTTAAGTGGGTACTCAGGCAACTACAGTACCGAGCACAAGAGCAGTCAGAACAGTCAAGTGTTCTTAGTCAATCAATTACATTACCTCAAGAACGATTAATTAAGAATGTCAATCACACACAAAGGCATTTAGTACCAAGTTGCCGCTCTCTCTCTCTCTCTCTCTCTCTCTCTGTTTGTCTGCCTGCCTGCCTGCCTGCCAGCCAACCAGCCAGCCAACCAGCCTGCCAGCCAGCCAGCCAGTCTGCCAGTCAGCCAGCCAGCCAGTCAGCCTGCCTGCCTGCCAGCCAGCCAGAAAATCAGGCTACCTGCCTGCCAGCCAACCAGCCAATCAGCCTGCCTGCCTGCCAGCCAACCAGCCAATCAGCCTGCCTGCCTGCCAGCCAGCTAGCCAACCAGCCTGCCTGCCTGCCAGCCAACCAGCCAGCCAATCAGCCTGCTTGCCTGCCAGCCAAACAGCCAGCCATCCATCCAACCAATCAGCCTGCCTGCCTGCCTGCCAGCCAACCAGCCAGCCAGCAAGTCAGTCAGCCAGCCAGCCAATCAGTCTGCATGCCTGCCAGCCAGCCAGCCAATCAGCCTGCCTGCCTGCCTGCCAGCCAACCAGCCAGCCAGCCAATCAGCCTGCCTGCCTGCCAGCCAACCAGCTAGCCAGTCTCACCCAGTCTCTCTCACGACAAACTACCCATGCAAAGGGAGGCGCCATTATCACCTCATTACCCTGTCAAGAGTAGTTTGCTGAGTGGACCAATGAGAGACACAGAGATCCCAGCCCTTCTTGTAACATCACACTAGCACACCTGTCACACGCAACACACACACCTGTCCACTGGTGTGACAGGTGCAGCAAGGTGATGATGCATGGGAGTGAGGAAGCAATAGTTATGTGTATGTGTGTGCATGATTGTGTCTGAGGCAGTGAGTTGGTGAGAGGGACGGGAGATAAAGGAGTGTGAGTGACGGGGATGTAAGAGAGGGGTAGGTGGGTAGCTTAGATGGACAGACGGACAGGGTAGACAGAACTGGTGGTATGCGTGATAGACAGACGGGTGGTACGATGAAACAGGCTGGGACGGTGAGTATGTAGGCCGGCAGAGGAACAGCTGGATAGGGGAACAGAACAGAAAGGACTGATAGGTATGTGCAATAGATTTGTACTCCTATACAAAAATAGATACAGGGATAAACAAGCAGACAGACAGACTGACTGACTGATAGAAACAGGCATGTATATCTGTCTATCTATCTATCTATATACAGTATATATATATATATATATATATATATATATATATATATATATATATATATAGATAGATAGATAGATAGATAGATAGATAGATAGATAGATATATTGTGTGTGTGTGTGTGTGTGTGTGTGTGTGTGTGTGTGTGTGTGTGTACACACTAATAAATAGAATGGTAGATACAGATGGATGGTTAGATGAAACAGGTGGGGTAGGAGGGTAGATGGATATGTGGTCTGGTGGGTAAGTGGATACAGTAGACAGGGTTGATCGACTGGTGGGTAAGCAGGCAGGATAGAAAGGACTGGTGGGTACGTGAGACAGACAGACAGACAGGTAATTAAATGAAGCAGATGAAGTAGGTGAGTAAATGGATACAGGGACAGACATACAGGTGGGTACGTGCATACAGGAGCCAGGATGGGTGGCCACGTGGGATACACAGACTGGTAGATGGTTTTATGAAAGAGGTTGGGTGGGTGGCTATGGGCAGGTGGGTATACTGACAGTTAAATAGGTAACACACAGAGAGACGCGATGGGATGACACACAAGAGGAAATGAAGGAAAGGGTACATAGATTGATAGACAGGTGAAATAAAATGGACGGTGGCGGAGGGTATGTGGAATAGATAAAAAGATAGTGTTGCTAAGTAGATGGTGTGGACGGCATGGGTGGGTGGATGGGGGATGGATGGGATGGCGCGTGAGCCAGACTGAACTGGTGGGGAAGTGGATAGATAAGCAGATGGATTAGTGGGATTTATTTATTTTGTTTTATTTATTCCTTATGATTCACACTCTGGGCATAAAATATACAGTCAATTTCCTGAGGTCTGGCAGTTCTACGTGTCACACACCTTCACACGTCACCGCATCAGCATTAATACCTATCATCCATACTTAATACATAAGAGCAAGGGTTGTCACATCAAGGCTGGTGTGATGGTATTAGCGGGTGTATTATGGCATGTCGGCTGGTGCTGTGAGGGATCAGTAAACACTGTTATACTGTAGTGAAATTCGCCTCCACAACCCTGTGTCCTGACCCAGCCTAGGATGGATCTCGCGTCCTTTAGAGCAGAAACCCACTACTCTATTCATTCCACTACCATCACCCCCACAGATGTAATGGGACGTGGGACTGGGTTGATTGGTGGGTAGGCTACGTGGGTACACTGGCAGGCGGAATAAGTGGGTTAGGTGGGTAGAAGGGATAGACTGACAGGTGAACCCTTTCACTGCCGCTGCTGCATTCGCTATTTTATTTAGGCCAACAACAAAAGAATGTGCACAGCTAATAAAAACCAAGGAAGTCTGAGGCTTCAAAAGCTAACGTATGTGCCGGTAACCCTTTTTCTAATTTCGGTAGTAACATCTAAGATCTTTATTTAGGCAATCACCAGATGACACTGTACAGTCACGAAAAATATCCCAGCAGTCAAATAGGTGGGATGAGGGAAGCAAATGGATGGGGACAGCAGGGACGTTTACACATGTGGGATAGCTGGGTGGGTGGCTGGGAGGCTTGGTATATATCGCTGAAATTAAATGGTAAACTAGTGAATAAATTAACGATATTATATGAAAAACCTCTACATTTTTAATACAACATGCACTTTTTTCATTTTTTAAAGTTGCTTGATGTAGGAGGGGAGGGGAATGATAAAAAGGGGATGATGATGATGATGATGATGATGATGATGACGTTCAGGAACAGGAGGAGGAAGGAAATGGGGAGTGAGGGTGATGATAATGGTGCTGGAGGAGGAGGAGGAGAGAGAGAGAGAGAGAGAGAGAGAGAGAGAGAGAGAGAGAGAGAGAAAATGGAGAGGTGAAAAGGGACGACGACGACGATGACGGTGATGATCATGAGGAGGAGGAGGAGGAGGAGGAGGAGGAGGAGGAGGAGCAGGAGCAGGAGCAGGAGGAAGACGAGGAGAGAGAGGAAAGGAGGGGCACTGTGGGACTGAGGGGAAGAAGGGAGGGGGAGGTAGTGGCAGGGGAATGGGAGGGGAGGTATGGGGATGGAGAAGTAAGGCATGGGGGGGAAGAGAGGAAGGAAAGGGAAGGGAAAATGAAGAGTAGGTAGAGGGGGTGCGGGTAGGAGAGGGGAAGGAGGAATGGAGGGGGAAGGTAGGAGAAGGGGAAGGAAAACAGAAAGGAATGGGAAAGGGAAGGAAAAGGGAAAGGGAGAGGAAGAGGAAGGGAAAGAGAGAGGAAGAGAAAGGGAAAGAGAGAGGAAAGGGCTGGGAAGGGAAAAGGAAAGGGAGGCGAGGGGAAAAGGAAAGGGAAGGGAGGGGGGAAAAGGAAAAGGGGGGGTTGGGGAAAGGAAAGGGAGAGGAAGGGGAAGGTAAGGGAAAGAGAGGGGAAGGGAGGGGAAGGGGACTACCATGAGACACTGACCCCTACAGTACTCCTCCGTCTCCCCCTCCTGTTAAATCCATTCCTCTCTCTCTCTCTCTTCCATCCAATATATTAACCACGACACCCATGCTTGGAGACAGAGAGAGAGAGAGAGAGAGAGAGAGAGAGAGAGAGAGAGAGAGAGATGCCAGCACAAGTGATGAGGTGCGAAGGGAGAAGGAAAAAGATTAGTGAGAGTGAGACGGGGAGGGGGTGAGCAAGGACGGGTGTGAGCCAGGGAGGGGTGAGGGTGAGAAGGGAGGGGTGAGGGTGAGAAGAGAGGGGTGAGGGTGAGACAGGGATATGAGTGAGACAGGGAGGAGTTATGACGAAGCAGGAAGGGGTTAGGGTGAGGCAGGGAAGGGAGGCTGAGGGTGGGGGAATGACACAGGGAGGAGGTGACTGAGGCAGGACACAGCACTGCCTAAACAACCCCCACAACCACAGCTAAACAAGGCGGGATTACCAGTTCACCCGGCCAAGGGGGCAGGCAGGCAGAGGGGGAGGGGGCAGAGGTGGGAGGGGGCAGAAGGGGAGGGGATACAACGAATAGAGGAAAAGAAGAGGAACAAGAGGGTGGGGAGGCAGGGGAAGGAGGAGGAAGTGAGGGGAGAGAACGGGTTATGACGGAAGGGGAGAAGTATGGTCGGGAGGTGAGAAGAAAGAAGGATGGGTGGAGACAGAGGGGAGGCAAGAACAGGAAGCAGGAGACAAGGATGAACGCAGGGTGCGGAAAGACAGTGATGAAAAATAAAGAAGAAACTAGTAATAAATAAAGGTGAAGGTGCTACACATTTCTACATACTCCCTTCATGACGATAAACAACGCCAGAGTGAACGATTGCTTCAGACGCTCAGTAATGCCACCTTCCTAACCAACAAACACATCGCAAACACTACGGTCGAGTTTCATAAATGAGGGACGACAAAAATGTGGGGTGAAAATATCGTCCACAACTGTACATAGAAAATAAATATAAGTGAGCGCCTATACGTGGTTATACTGAGGCTAAAGATGTAATGCATGAGCCAAAAACTGACAGGGAAGAGGAAGTGAAAAAGGAAAAGAAAACGAGGAAAAAACATGGAGAGTGAAAGTGGAGAGGTAAAAGAAACGAAAGTGGAGGAGGAGGAGGAGGAGGAACGACGAAGGGGGTTATAGATAAAAGAAGGAAAATGGAAAAAGAAACTGCAGGAAAAGGAGGAAAAGAATGAAGAATGGGAGGAGAGAGAGAGAGAGAGAGAGAGAGAGAGAGAGAGAGAGAGAGAGAGAGAGAGAGAGAGGAGGAGGAGGAGGAGGAACAACGAAGGGGGTTATAGATAAAAGAAGGAAAAAGGAAAAAGAAACTGCAGGAAAAGGAGGAAAAGAATGGAGAGAGAGAGAGAGAGAGAGAGAGAGAGAGAGAGAGAGAGAGAGAGAGAGAGAGAGAGATAGACAGACAGACAGACAGACAGACAGACAGACAGACAGACAGACAGACAGATTAGAAGAGAGGAGAAATGAAGGACGGAAAAGATGGAGGAGAATGGGAGTAAAGGAGGCAAGAGAGGAGACAGAGCTGAGTGGGAGGGGGAGAGAGGGGAGATAGAGCTGAGTGGGAGGGGGAGAGAAGGAAGAAAGACGGAGTGGGGGTGGGGGAAATGATGGTGAGAGGGAGATAGGGAAGGGGTGCCAGGGAGTAAAGGAGTGAAGTGAAGGGAGAAGGAGCGGAGGGGAAGAAGATGAGAAGGAAGGTGAGAGAAGAAGGGATGGTGAGAGAAAGGGGAAAGAGGGAGGGGAGGAAAAAGAGGGACGTAAAAGAGACATGAAAGAGAAAAGGAAGGAGAGAGTGGGGGGAAAGGGAAGGGCGAGGAGGGGAGGGGAGGGGAGTGGAAGGAGAGGAGTCAGGCATGGGGGAGAGAGGGGTGTGGGAGGGGGATGGAGGAGGGAGGTAAGGGGGCACGATCCAGTAAGCCAGATTAATGCTTGGCGGGAGGGATTGCATGAATGATACAGGGGGGGAGGGGGGAGGGAGGGAGGAGTGAGATACAGGGTCTCTTTTTGTACCCTTGGAAATACTAATCCCTCCCTCCAGTTCCCTCCATCTCTCCCTCCCTCCCCCCTTCTTTCTTATTTTTTTCCTTGTATCCTTTTTCTCTCCCCTCCTTTTTCCCCCTACCCTCTTCATCGCCTTGTCCCTTCTTTCCCCCTCCCATTTTCTTTCCTTCCTCCTACTTTTCCTAATCTTTATCAATTCTCAACTTTCTTCTTCTTTTTCTTCCCTCCTGTTTTGCTCCCTTCCTCTCCCCTGTCTCTTCCTTCTCAATCATTCTTCTTGCTTTCTTCATGTTTGCCTTACTTCTTCCTTCTCCACTCCTGCCTTCTCCTCTCCTTCTTCTCATTTCTTATCTCTACATTCCTTGCCTCATCCTCTTAGCTTTTCCCTTCTCCTCTCCTTTTCCTCTCTTCTCCCTGTGCTCTTTCTTATCTCATTATTTCCATTTCCCTTTTTCACTCGCTCACATCTTTTTTTTTTTTTCTCTCCCTCACATCCTTTTTTCTCTCCCATTCTTTCCCTTGTCTCCTCCCTCCCACTCCTGCCCCTCCATCCCATTCTACTTCACACTTCTTATCCATCCTCCCCTCCCTTCCTCCCTCCCTCCCTCCCTCCCCCGGCCCCTCCTCGCTCTCTATTTGTTACTCCTCTCCCTCCACTCCTCACCCCCCCCCTCTCGTCTTCTTCTTCTTCTTCTTGTCTTATACAATTCTCTATTCCTTCGTTTCCTTGCTTTCTTTTTCTCTCTTCTCCTTCAATACTTCTTTCATTTCTTCCAAACTGATCACGACTGATGAAAGAGAGAGAGAGAGAGAGAGAGAGAGAGAGGAACATATCCGGATTCAGGCCCCTTCAGTACGATGAGGCTACCGCCACACAATCTTACTCGCCCTGGAAGAAACCCCGGATACTGCCTGGCTTGGAAACAGTCTTACTTAACCCCTTCACTCCCGCAGCGTCTTTATTCTGGTTACCGTCAGACGATTGTAGCCAGCCTAAGAAAGTAGGTGCTCCGGCTGAAGGGGTTAACGAGACTTTACGCCCATAACTCCGATGACACATTTTTCGCTTATTTTTCTTATCTCCAGACGATTTTATTAATCTTTGTGGACGTTTCTCTCACTTGAGGGGTTAGGTAAAGCTTTCACTAACCCTTCTCAATACAACAGATCTGTCTTCAGTTGAATTAAATCTTTCGAGAGTAACGAGAATGAATTAAATATTAGGTCAACGGACTGAAGGGGTTAATGAGACAGCTTTTAATTCTTTGACTGATGACTGGAGGACATGTGACACAGCTGAGTAAAGTGGCCTGGCGCTGGATGGAATAAAATGCCTTAACTATGACAAAACCAGCCAAAGGATTAAGGAGTTTTTCAGGAAGGACAAGGGGGTGGGAGGGGCGACGAGGCTGGAAGGGTGAGAGGGGAGGGGAGAGGAGGCGAGGGGAGGGGACAAGAGGGGTGTGGAGGTGGAAGATAGGGGGAAGGAAGTGTTGAGGGGAAAAGCGAAAGGATAAGGTGGGGAGGTGTGGGGCATGAATGAAACAGGAAAGGGTGGGGCAGAGCCTGTGAGAAGGTTGGAGCAGTGAAATGAAGTGGGATCGAGAGGCTGGAGCATGAAGGATGGGTGGGTGGCTAGGAAGAGGCAGGGAGGAGGAAGGTATACAATACAATACAAAGGTGGGGCGTGGTATAGGGGTGTTGCAAAGTACAGTAGGAGTAAGGCAAGGTACTAGGGTGGGGCGGGATATATGGTAGGTGTGGGGCGGGGTGTTAGTGTGAGACAGGGTATAGAGGTGGGGTGGGATTATAATGTGAGGGATAGAGGTGTAGTGCAGAGGAGGGCGAACGGGTGGGGCAAGGTATAGCTGAGGAATGGAGAGGAGGGAACAGTGCGTATGGGACGAGTGGGCAGCTTTCATCAGACTCAGTTCGTTGTTAATGAAGTGATTACATGTCAGTACCAAATTTTATTCATCGGCTTTCTTCCTTAATTCCTTTATTGACAGTCAGATTTATTTTCATTTTTCTTTCTTTCATACTTTCCACATGTTCCTTTTTTTTTTTCGTCTTCTTATTCCTTAAACAACAAAGACGGTGAATGCAGATCAAAAAATGTGCCAAAAAATGTACCATTTTTTGGTCTGCAAACTATGATAGAGACCTAATATATGTCCTCACCTCCTTCATTCTGCCATACACTTTCCAGTCTGATGTCATTTCTTTATTTCTACACCTATTCACTTAAAATCTGACACGGTTGTTCATTGGGAAAACACACACACGGTTTTTATTTATTTTTTATTTTTTAGTCTTTTTAAAAGAATTTCTAGGGTCAAACGTCAACTCATACAAACCTACAAATTTTGAGGCACTATGGTCCTGCATGCTAATTAATCATCATGACAATTTCCTGTACACAGCAGTATGTTAATGTACCATACCTGTGTGGAGACCATCCTGCACTCCACCGTGAACTTCAGCAAACTTTATTTATTTTCGTTCATTAAAAAAAAAAATAATAATTTGGTTTTACGCCAGGTATCCCCGAAGGGCTAAGGCGTTGCCCCTGGGTAGAGGACTTTGGACTGCAGCGTGTAGCATTTTATGACCGGATGCCCTTCCTGATGTCTACCGATGACCCTTGGGTGGATTCGATCCACCGACCCTTCGGTTCGTTCATACCTTTCCATTTTCGCTTACTTCTAAATCACTTAATGGAATGACGTAAAAAAATTTAAATCACAGCTTCCTAATCAAAGACAGATTTTACAGATAAACCAACACTCGCTTCCCTGTCATAATTAGGCTTTCTTTTCGCAGGAAGGGCAATGAATGGCGGGAAAAAAAAAAGAAAAAAAGCAGAGTCTTCCCATGTGCCTTGTTCTTCCTGCAAAAACAACTTATAGTTACGACCGGGATGATGAAGGTAAATTCTACTGATCAGGGTCCGGATATCCAAACAGACGTACGATCAGCTGCCTCTGTTAAATACTATCTATTTTTTGCAGGAAGAACGAGGGACGTGGGAGCCTCCTGCGCTCTTTTTCCCTTGACTTTCCAGCAGACACGTAGTAATAGCTTATGATTATTTCCCCATTGTAAGTAAGATTGTTTTTACAGGACGCACAAGAATCATGAGGAGTCCACACTTCCTCTGTCCGTCCTCTACACACATATCAGTTACGACAGGCAATTATTCGTATATTTTTTTGTAAATTCTGATCTTGTATTGAAACTAGAAAAGGTACGAGTTTGCAGCCTCCCAGTGCTCCTGTCACTCACTGGCATCTAGTGCGGACTGTCTAGGTAGCAATTAGGATCGAACTGCTTTGGTTGGGGAGCGTACAACTTTTTGTGTAGGGATTTTATGCATCGCGTCTCTCTCTCTCTCTCTCTCTTTCTCTCTCTGTTTACAAATTAAGTGATTAAAACCAGTCCCTTCCCAGACCACGCATAAACGCTAACACCCTCTCTCTCTTTCATCTCTCCCTCCCTCTCTCGCACTTCCTTCTCTTCCTCCCTCCCTTCCTCTTCTCTTTAATCCCTCCCTCTGTCTTTCCTTCCCTCCCTCCCTCCCTACCCCCCTTTCTTTCTCTCTGTCCCTCTCTCCCTCCCCTGTCTTTAATCCTCTCTCTCTCTCTCTCTCTCTCTCTCATAAGGCTTCTCACTCTGGCATCCGAATATTTATCATATTTACATCACTTTTACGCAACAAAACAAAACAACAACCATGAACCTGCATGGAGATAAACCCCTTCACTCCAAGGAAGAGAGAGAGAGAGAGAGAGAGAGAGAGAATGTTACGGTATAGGTCTTTTTCAGTGCAGGGGTTGACAACAAAGCCTCAGTCTTTCCCTTCTTCATGAGGTCTTCCCCACAGCTGAAGGAAATCGTCCGGCGGCGGCAAGAATGAAGTGACTAGAAGAACTAACCCCTTCAGCCCGAGGACGTCATTGATTCTATTCCTGTTGCCTTGGGGGGGATTCCATTCAGCCGAGAGACTTCTATCTAGAGGGATTCTGCTCCAAGCTGAATTAAGGCATTTGACGGTAGGAATAAATAAAAAAAAGAAAACCATCGTAGTGAAGAGGTTAAAAGGATTGGGTAAGGAAGTGACTGGGCTAATGACCTGGCTGGGATGAACAGGATAATTGTGTGTTTGAGGAAGGAGGAGGAGGAGGAGGAGGAGGAGGAGGAGGAGGACGAGGAGGAGGACGAGGAGGAGGACGAGGAGGAGGAGGAGGGCAGTGAGGGGTGAGAAGATGGGTAGAAGGAGCAAGGAAGGAATAGAAGAAACAAGAGAACGGAGGATGGAAAAGAGATTGGGAAATGAAAGAGGAAAAGTAAAATGAAAAAGGAGAGAAAAATGAAGGAGATGGAGGAGAAGGATACAGGTGAAGAAAAGTACAGGTAAATTGTTTTGTTTCCACACTCATTTCCACCTATCCTACAAAATTTCCCTCAGGTATGTCAGTAATTATTTCTTTATTTTCCAATTATTAATGTATCTACGAAATTTTACCCACTAATTTCTTGATTTTTTTTCACTGATAGTCATTTATTTTTCCTTCAATGTCTGTTCGTTCATCTGTCTGCGTTGTTTTTATTATTATCTTGTCGGAGGGAGTGGTGGGTGGGAGGAGACGAAGGATTTTCTGCCTTTCATCCCTCCATCTTCTTTCCATTACCTCTCCCTTCTTCCCCCTCCCCCTTCCCTACCCGTTCCTTATCCCTCCCTTCCGCCCCTCTTCCTCCCTCTCCTATTTTCACCCCTTCCTGCCTCCTCCCACTCTCCCTCACTCTGCCTTACCCTTTCTCCCTCCCCCCTTTCCTCCTTTCTTCTCCACCTCTCCATTCAACATCCCCCTCCCCTCCTCTCCCATCCCTCCCTCCATATTGCCTCCTTCCCCTCTTCTTTCCCCCTTCCCTTTCCTCCCGTTTTTTCCCTCTTCCCTATGCCACCTTCCTTAACTCCCCTTGCCCCCACCGTTAACCTATCACGATTCTCTCTCTCTCTCTCTCTCTCTCTCTATTTCCTTTATATTTTTCTCCTCTTTTTCCCTCACCATCATTTTCTCTCTACCCTACTGGACCCTTTTCTCCTTTCTCTTCCTCTTTCCCGCACCTTCTTACAAATGCCTCAACTCTTTCTCCCCCTTCTCCTCCTCGACCCCCCCATCTCTTATCCCCCCTTCCCAAGAATATCTCCCCACTCCCCTACCCACTTTCATTCTCCCCCTTCCCCATCCTATTTTTCCCACGCTCCTTCCACTTTTTCTCCCCCATCCACCTCCATCTCAGCGACACCTACTTCAAATCGTGTTATTATTTCCGTATCTCGTACTGGACGCATGATAGTTAATTCCGGGTTGTGTTTTGAACAGGAGTTAATCCCCCCCTTTCTCTCTCTCTCTCTCTCTCTCTTTCTCTCTCTCTCTCTTTCTCTCTCCCTCCATCTACTGTATTTTTTAACGTCTCTACTTAGAAATATCTCTATTAATACCAGGCCGGATCACCAAATTAGAAGTGAAAGGTCCGTGATGTTGTGTTGACAGAATACCGTCACTCTCTCTGTTTACCTTATTCATGATTTTTCTCTGGCTTTTTCTGGCACTTCTTCCATCTGTGTGTGTGTGTGTGTGTGTGTGTGTGTGTGTGTGTGTGTGTGTGCTACATACATAAATATGTTCATATACATATATGCTGTATATAATATACAGTAATCTAGCGACTTGTATTACTTTTCTCTTATAAACAATTTCCATCTTACTCTCTTTACAAATCCTCCCTCCTCCCTCCCCCCGCTCTCTCTCTCTCTCTCTCTCTCTTACCTCCATCTCCCCTTTCTTAGCTAATGGTAGTCCTCCCCCCTCCATTAAGCCCCCCTCCCCCTTTAATCCCCTCCCTCCCCACCTTAATCCCCTCCCCCCACCCCTAGCCTAATCCCCTCTTAAAATGGAAGGCTAAGTCTCAAATTCTCGGCATAGGCAAAGGCTGACGAGAGATTATGTGAGGTTGCATCGTTCGGTCTTAAGGTGGGGAGGGGACGGGAGGGGCACGGGGGAAGGGGAGAGATGATGTGAGAGAGAGGGGGTGAGATGAGGTAGGGGAGGGATTGAGGAAGGAGTGGAGGTACTGGGGAAGGAGTGGAGGGGCTGGGGAAGGAGTGGAGGGACTGGGGAAGGAGTGGAGGGGTGGGTACGGAGGGGGAAGAAAGTAGGGAGACCGGGGAGAGAGAGGTGAATGATGAGGTAAGGGAAGAGGATGGGGGGGGGCGGAAGGGAGGATGGAGAAGGGTGAGGGTTAAGAAGGAGGTGGGAGAGAAGAGGAAAAGGTGGGAGAAAAGAGGGGGAGGGAGGGGATGAGGAAGGAGTAGGAGAGAGGGGATGGTGAGGGAGATGATGCAGGGGAGGAGAAAGAGGGAGGGAGTGGGAAAGGGTGGGAAAGAGATTGCGCGATGAGAGTTCAAAAAAGGACAAAAGAGTACAAATGGAAGGCAAAAGTAACAGATAGGCAGGGTCTTTGAAGGCTACTACTACGCCATGTGTTTTGTGAGTCCAAGATAAATGTGGTAAATCGAAAAGGAAGGGGAAGAAATATACTGGGAACGGGAAACAGACAGAAAATGAGAAGAAAGAAAAGAAGAGAAGAATAAAGAAGAGGAAAAATGAGAAGAGAAAAAGGGAGTAAAGGGGACAACAGAATGAGTGAAGAGACGAAAAGAAAAGAAGAGTAAAGCAGAATATGGAGGCGAAAAATATAGGCATAACTTTTTACAATCAATATAATTTTAAATGTCGTACAGTACTTAAGAAACTCCACTAATGTTTTGTTGTGCACCTCATGTACGAGTAAATGCTGCTGATATATAAAAGAGTCAGTAAGAAGAGAAAGTAAAAGGGAAAAAAAAAGGAGACGAGAAAAGGAAAGAAGAGGAGGGGAAGTCGCCAGACCAGAATAAATGAAATAATTACATGTTAGCGACGAGGAGGAGGAGGAGGAGGAGGAGGAGGAGGAGGAGGTGGAGGAGGAGGAGGAGGAGGAAGAGGAGGAGGAGGAAGAGGAGGAGGAGGAAGAGGAGGAGGAGGAGGATAGCTCAAAAGGAAACTTGGAAGCTAAGAGAAAATATTGAGAGCGGGAGGGAGGGAAGAGGGAGAAATAAAGATGAAGAGGAGGATGGAAGGGAGGACAGGGAGAGAGGAGAAAGAAGGTACAGAGGTGAAGGAAGGGATGGAGAGAAGTATGGGGGATAGGATGGGGCGAGAGAAAAGAAAGAAAGATAAGGATGATGAGAGAGAAGGAGGGGGGGGAGGATGGTGGGGTTGGAGGGAGGGGGAGAGAGGTAAGCGGAGGGGAGGAGAGGGATAAAACAGCATCAGTCTTCACCATATCAGTGTGTGTGTGTGAAGGGAGGAGAGAGGCAGGTAAGAAAGGAAAGAGGGGTGAGGACAGAAAGGGAATGAGGGTAGAAAGGGAATGACGGCAAATAAGTGCGTGGGGATAGAAAGGGAAGTGGGGTAGAGTGGCTTGCGGTGCGGGAATGGGAATAGGGGTAGGTGGGTTGGAGCAGGTAAGGAAGGAAAGAGGGAGTGCATGGGGATGGGTGTAAAAACTAGGATGAAGGGGGTGGGGGCAATGTGGAGGGGATGAGGGAAGGGAGGATACTCAGATGGGGTAAAGGGGGAGCAGAAGAAGTGGATGACGTGAATCGGGGTGGGGGGCGGGGAGGGACGTGGAAGAAGGCGGAACGTAAGGAAGGACCGTGGAGGAGTGGAGCATAAAGGTGAAGTGGGGAAGGGTGTAGCAGAGATGTGGTGGGAAGGGGTGGAGGAAGGTGGAGTGGGGTGGAGCGTAGGGCTGGAACGGGGCGTGGGGAGAAGAAGGGCGGGGCGAGAGCGTAAGGGGCGGAACGAATGGGCGGGGAGGAGGGGAGGGGAGAGAAGAGGAGAGGTGGAGGGGGGTGGGGGGACAGAACAGATGCTTCACACACCTGTAGCGTAGCGTAGTGAGAGAGAGAGAGAGAGAGAGAGAGAGAGAGAGAGAGAGAGAGAGAGAGAGAGAGAGAGAGAGAGAGAGAGAGAGACTGTAAAGTATTATTAGTCATCTGCACAGCCTCTCTCTCTCTCTCTCTCCTTCACATTTCCACTCCTCACCTCCCTCCCCCACTCCCCTCCCTCTCCCCTATCGCCACTCTCCTCTTCTCCCACTCCCCACTTCACTAACCTCTCTCCTCTCCATTTTCCAATTACACTCTACCTCTTCTCACTACACTAAGCTTCCCACTCTACCTCCATTCCCACTCTCTTCCCCACTCCCCTCTCCCCCTTCCACTCTCTTCCCCACTTCCGTCTCCCAATCCTGTTCTCCTCACACTCCTATCCCACTCCCATTCCTCACACAACTAACCCCTCCCCACCCCCACTCCCCCAAAGACTAAACGTTACAAAACACTGGTTAACTACTCCACCTCTACGGCTACTTAGCTTCTCTCTCACTCTCTCTTTTTCTCTCCACTCACTCCCTCTCACTTCCCCTTTGTCACTCTCCTTCCCTATCTCACTCCCCACTACTTTCCTTCCTTCATTTGCTCTCCTTTCTTCACTCACTCCTTCCCTTTCGTTCACTCTCTCTTTACCTCCCTCTCTCTCTCATTCCTTCTCTCACTCCTTCCTGATCACTACTTTCTCTCTCTCTCTCTCTCTCTCTCTCTCTCTCTCTCTCTCTCTCTCTCTCTCTCTCTTTCACTCCTTCCCTATCACTGCTTTACTCCCCTCTCTCTCTGATTCAACCTATATTCCGTTCCCCCCACTCCCCATCACTGATTTTGACTTCCCCTTTTTACTTTCCCTCCTTCTCTCTCTCTCTCTCTCTCTCTCTCTCTCTCTCTCTCTCTCTCTCTCTCTCTCTCTCATGACAAAGTACACAAGGTATTTTGTCCCCAAATAATTTCAATATCAAGAGCTGTACCAGGGTTCAGTACAATCTCAGCTTTCTAGCCAAGTATTAAACAGCTTATAATACTGTTACAACTGTCTAAATCAAGTTAACCAAAATAAAGTAAGAATGAAAGAGAAGTAAGCGGGAACAAAGCTAGTGTAGGAGCCGTGGTGGTCTGGAGGTGGCTCATATCGTAGTTGTTCGTCAATTGGCGGGGTACTGTATGCTGGCTGGGTATCGTTTGTTTACCTACCGTGGAGAGAGACGCCTGAAAAGAGAGAAATACCTTGTTTTATTAAGTGCACAGGTTTAATGGATATTTTTCGCTCTCCACAGACTAGTTTTGAACGTGAGACTGAGTGGTGAGTGAGATAAAACGCCAAAAAAATTATTGAAAGAGACAAAGCAAGCCAAATGCTGAAAAAGACAAAGCTAGATATCACTTTGCATGCCTACAAAGGACACAAACGCAGCCCGTAGCTCTCGTGGATTTGAGCAGAGATTCACGCCAATAGATGTCGCTAGTCGCCACCTCTTTGTCTACGTGTGTGTATGTCTGTATGTGTGTGTGTCTGTGTGTGAAAGAAATACTAAAAGGTATGTGTACTCTACCTACTACGTGTCCATGTGCGTGTGTGAAAATAAGAGCGTATTGTACTGTAAGTGTGACATGCGGTAGTGTGTGTGTGTGTGTGTGTGTGTGTGTGTGTGTGTGTGTGTGTGTGTGTGTGTGTGTGTGTGTGTGTGTGTGTGTGTGTGTGTGTGTAAAAATTGCATGAGAGAGAGAGAGAGAGAGAGAGAGAGAGAGAATCTTTGGTCACCTGTCTCTGTTCCTTGCCACTCCCATTTCTCTGTCCACCAGCCCTGCCATCCGTCCCCCTCTCGTTATACCCACCAAGCTACAAAGGCTGGATGAACAAGTGTCTAGACCAGCACCAGGATTCAACCCCTAGTGCTGGTGTGCGGGCAGTTCCGTAGCCAGTAATATTGATCACTCGGCCACCACGACGGTAAAATGAGTATCTAAGGTAACACGCTGGGGAAGTATATGCGATAGCCTAGATAATTCAATGGCCTTGCATCCCAGGATAGTGGGTGAATATCCGCCACAAGCTCAAAGGCTATCGTAAGTTATGGAGAAGAGCAGCGTGGTTAAGTGCTGCATGGCGTCTAACCTAACCTTTACTATACAGTTTCCCTTCTCCCTTTCCCATCCCTTTCATTTCCCAAATTCTTCATTTTTTTTTTTTTACCTCTGTTAATTCCTTTTTACCAAGGACTCTTATCTTGAATATCGTTTAGTCTCACTCCCCCCCATCTCTCTCTCTCTCTATCACACACACACACACACACACACACACACACACACACACACACACTACATGCACACATTCTAGGATATATAAATACACACTAAAATGTCCTCACACACACACACACACACACTACATGTACACATTCTAGGATATATAAATACACACTAAAATGTCCTCACACACACACACACACACACACACACACACACAGTACGGTACATCTACACCTTCTTGGATATATAAATACAAACTAAAGTATCATCGCGCGCGCAAGCGCGCAAGCACGCACGCACACACACACACACACACACACACACACACACACACACACACACACACACACACACACACACAGAAACCCTCTCTCTCTCTCTCTCTCTCTCTCTCAGCCTCCAGATTTAAACACAGGTTGATTCCGCGTAGTTAAGTCCTCGGCGTGCCCACAACCACTCTCGCTAACGACCATTGACGGTATTAGCTGGCTTCTCTAACAATTCAATTAGTGATTAAGGTAAAAATGCCGGGTTAATATCTGTGTGAGAGCAATTAATATTTTCTGTAAGTTGTGTGTTGACAGGCTGTAGGATTAATTGCTGGGGGAGGGGGGGGAATAGGTGAGGAGTGAGGAGATTGTGAGGGGAAGAGGTGCTGAGGGATGGGGGGAAAGAGAAGGGAGTGACATTCAGAAAGGTAAAGGAGGAACTACGAGAAAGAGTAGAAAGAGGAAAGGGGATGAGGGGAGCAAGGGGAGGAAAATGGGATGACGGGAGCAAGGGGGGATAGGAGTTGACAGGGTGGTGAGGGACAGGGGGAAGGGAAGGGACTGAGAATCAAAGGGTAAGAGAGGAACTTAAGGGGATAGTTAGGATGTGAGGGGGAAGATTGATGGGTGAGGGAAGGGAAGTGCAGACGAGGCGGAAATGGAGAAGGGGTTGATGGGGAGGGGAAGGGGGGAGGGGACAAGGTTGAGACGCAGAGAAGTAAAAATATTGGAGAGACGATAGGATGGAATGAGGAAGGGGGAAAGGGGGAGAGAGTGAGACAGACGAGAGACTTAAAGAGGTGGGATAGAAAGGACGGTGATGAAGATGGGAGCAAACGGAAGGGTTGAAATGGGTAAGGAGACAGGGGGGGAGAAAGGAGGCTGAAAGACTGAAAAGGCTTGACGCAGAGAATGAGGGGATGGTTAGGGCAGGAATGGGATGGGTAATGATCAGGTAAGAGAATACGTAAGGAAGGAAGGGAGCAGGTAGTGAAAGTAGTAGCAGTGAGTATTAATGGAGGGATGGTGAGAGAGGGAGAGGGAAGAAAAGAACTGGAGGGATGGTGAGAGAGGGAGAGGGAAGAAAAGAACTGGAGGGATGATGAGCTGAGAAGGGAAGAGAGTAAAGGTGAGGGAGAAGGGGAAAGGGAAGTGGGTGGAGAAGGAAACGAGAGGGAGGAGGAGATTGAAAGTAGTGGGGTGGAGGAAGAGGTGAAGGAATGATGACGTTGAGAGAGAGCGAGAGAGAGAGAGAGAGAGAGAGAGAGAGAGAGAGAGAGAGAAACAATGATTCGACCCCGTTCTTTATCACCGCTAGGTTATCAGTAGTGACTCACAGAAGCTAACGACACGCCAGAGAGAGAGAGAGAAAGAGAGAGGGCTGAGTAAATGGCTAGACAGATCAGACAAGTTATAGTTAGAAAGACAGATAAAGAGAGAGGGACAGACAGACGGATGAAGGCAAGATGACTGATAAACAGACATACAGTCAGACAGAAAGGAATGCAGGCATATACAGAAACAAAGGTGCAGACAGACAGACAGGCAAAGACACAGGCAATTAAACAGACATCAGAGGACAGACAGAATTCTAATTCATTTTTTCCCCATTTCTCTCTACTTTCTTCCTCTTTCAATCTCCTAAACTTCTTTGTCTTTCTTCCTCCCTTTTATCTTCCCCTTCCTTTTCTTTTCTCACTCATCTTCCCTCATCTCAACACCTCTTCATTTTCCCTCCGTTTCCCTCCTACTTCCCCTATCTTCCTCTCATCTCGTCACCTCTCCTTCTCTCTCTTCTCTTTCCTCCATCAATTCCCCTCCCCTCCCTTTCCTCCTCTCTCCCTTCATTTCTACTCGCTCCTTTCATCCTCCCTTCACTCCTCTCCCCCCAACTCCCCCTTCCTTCCCCCCCTCCTCCTCAATCCATTCTTCTTCCTTTTCTCCTCCCTCCTGTTGCAATTCATTTATCCTCCCTTGACTCGTCTCTATACTCCCTCTCTTCATCTCCCTTCCTTCCTTCCCTCACTCCCGATCTCAGCTACCTTCTCCTGCCCTTGCTTACCCTGTATTTCCTCCCTATCCCTCCTCTTCATATTTTCTCCCTCCGTTCAGTTTTCCTCTTCTTTCCCATTATTTCCCTCTTCCCTTCCTTATATTCCCCCATCCCTCTCTCCTCCTCCGTCCTCCCTCATTTTCTTTTCCTCCAGCTTCTCATCCTTTCCTCCTCTCCACCCCCCCCCCTCATTCCTACCTTTTTCCACCTCAGCTCATCTTTCTACTGTTTCTGCCTCTTTTCTCACCTTCATTCTTCTCCACTCTCCTCTCTCTCCTCATCCCTCCTTTCTTCTCCCTCTATCTCCCTTCCTCTCTAGCCCTTCTCCGTTCTCATCTCAGCTCATCTCCTGTTTCCTCTTACTTCCTCTTCCTTCACCTTCAGTCTCCTCCGCTTTCTTCTCTCTCCTCATCTCTCCCTACTTTCCTTTCCACTCATCTCCCTTCCTCACCCCCTTCCTCCGTTCTCACCTCCTCTCTCCCTTATCTTCCCCTCTCCTCCCCACCACTCTCCCCTCGCCTCCCCTCCACGCTCGTCTTTCCTTCCTCCCTCTCCCCTCTCCCCTTCCTCCATCCTTCCTATCCGAAGAAAATAATTCCCTCAAACAAGGACATTTAAATCCAGGAAACCATTATTTCTTCCCGCTCCCCTTAGCCTACTCCCCCCCCCCTCTCTCTCTCTCTCTCTTATCTTTATTCTTCCTTCTCTCCACCATCTCGCTCACATCCATAGTTTATTTGGTACCACTGAGAGTTTTTTGTTAGGTCTACCCCTGTTTGTTTTCCTTTGTGCTTCTTGATGCTCTCTTCTTCCCTCCCTGTCTTTTCCTCCCTCCCTCCCTCATTTCCTACTTCGCTCTTGGCCCCTCTCCATTCCGCTCTACCTTCCTCTTTCCCTCCTTTCCTCTCTTCTTCCCTCGCTCATTCCCTCTCCATCCATCCCCACTTCGCCTCCTCTATTTCGCCCACTCCCCAGCCCACAATATTTCACTCCCTCGCTCCCTCCCCCTCCTTTAGGCTGATCCACCACTGTCTTATGCATATTTTAAATTATGTAGATCTGCTCCCAAGCTCTTCTTTCCTCTCTGTCCCTCCTCTCCCCCCCCCCCGCCCGTTTCTCTCTCTGTCTCTGTCTGTCTGTCTGTCTCTCTCTCTCTCTCTCTCTCTCTCTCTCTCTCTCTCTCTCTCTCCCACAGTCAGCGTAGACATACCTTTCCTCTCCTTCACTACTGGTTCCTTTGCTCCCTCCCTCCATAACCTAAGTATATCACCCCTCACTTTACCTTCTTCACTTTCACCTCTACTCTCACTGTTCCTGATTAACTTGTTTCCACCTATTTTTGGAGTCCTTCATTCCTTCTCCCTAGTTCACTCTCACTTACTTTCTTCCTCTCATCGCTATCTTGGCCATTTTTTACATTTCTTTTTCTCACATAATCTCACGTCCCTCCCTTCACTTTCTGCTTTGTATCAAACTCAAATTAACCCAGCCAGGCCTAGCTAACCAACGCAGTCCAGCCTTCTTACCCTCGCCTTGCGAACCTTAACCTAGCCTAACCTAACTAATATGGCGTAATATAATCTCACCTTCCTTATTCTATCCTAGCCTATCCCAGCCTTACACAATCCAATCTACCTTAACCTAACCCAGCCCAAGCTAGCTAAATCATCTTAATCTAGCATTATTTAACCAGGCTCATCTAAATATAACCAAACGAAACAATCTAACCAAATCACAATGAAAGTATATGACCTAACTTTCATCTAATCCTAACTAACATAGCTCAACCTTCCCAACGAAATCTAACCCCAAACAAATCAACCCCAGCCCAATCAATCTGGTCAATATACATCTAATCAAACACAGTCTTAACTTAACCATCATAAATAGCCTAACATAACAATACCCAATCTAAGCAAACCCAAACTAACCAAAGCAAATGAACTCTAACTGTAATGTAACCCGACTGAAGTTAGTCTAATCCAGCACGACCGTAACCCATCCCAACCCAACCAAACCTTAACCCCACCAGTCTGATGTGGCGGTTTTCATCAAACCTCCGACAGACGATTTTAGTCAGGTTAGGACAGATTATTCCAACTAGGGGAGACGGACACCACCGCCATTATCTGTCAGTACACGGGCGCTCTGACACACGGGCAAAATAATATTAAAGCATGACAAACTAACATGAGAGAGAGAGAGAGAGAGAGAGAGAGAGAGAGAGAGAGAGAGAGAGAGAGAGAGAGAGACAGACAGACAGACAGACAGACAGACAGACAGATGGGATTCAGAGGGATGACCCAGCCTACCCTGACCTCAAATCAGTGCTTCATATTTTTGATCAGCATTTTTTTTTTTTTTTCTGGTCATCGCTTTTCGGTTTTCTTTCTCTCCTTCGTCGATTTTGTACGGTGTCTCAATTCCCTTCTTTAGCCAGTACCTCTTCCTCACACCCTTGCCTTAACCCCTTCAGTACGAGGCCATTATCCAAGTACTGTGAGGCTAGATGTACAAGAAAAACCATTGTACTGAAAGGCTTACGACTCTCTCTCTCTTTCTCTCTCTCTCTCTCTCTCTCTCTCTCTGCCGTGTTAAGTAATTCCACTAAGTAACTCCACGGTACCCCCACCTCCCCTTGGACTTACGCCCTTCGCCCCAATAGATTATCAATGATGTGCAAATGTGGGCGGTTTGGGGGGTGAGGTGGGGGTTGAGAGAGAGAGAGAGAGAGAGAGAGAGAGAGAGAAATTAAGGCCGACAACTAAAGGGAAAAAAGAATGAAGGAATGGACGGCAGTGAAAGAATGCCAGAGCGAGTTACTGAAAGAAGTGACTGAAGGAAAAAGCGAAAGAAAGTGAGAAAAGAGAGCAAATAAAGTGGCATCTCTAGACATTTTCATCAAACGATTTTAAAAACACACACTTCACTCTCCCCCCACTCCATCCCTCCCCTTCCTCCCCCCCCCTCTCTCAATCTCTTCCCACCTTCTACCTTTCCCCCCTTCCATTCCTTCTCTCTCTCTTTCTCTCCATCTTCATCCTTAACTCTTCCTCCTTCTCCCTCTTAAGCTCCTTTTTTCATTCCTCCTCCCCCCTCATATCTATCTTGCTCTCTGTCCTTCCTACCTACCTTTATATTCCTTTTTCTATATCCCTCTTCCAGCTTTTCCTTTTCTTTCCCACCCTCTTGCTCTCCCTCCCTCCCTTCCTTCCTTCCTTACCTTTTTTCCCTCTTGCCATCCTTCTCTCTCGCTCTCCCCTCTTCAGGTTTATCACGCTTAGTTTAGTTAGTTTAGTACGACCACACTTGGACTATGTGGTGAAGTTTTGTTATCCGTGTCATAGAATGGATATCATTTCGTTCAGAGTTTCGGAGATATAGTACAAAGAAACGTTTCACATTAAGAACCTTCCTTTTGAGGACGGATTAAGAAAGTTAGATTGACACTCACCAAAACGAGGGGAGAGTCGGGGGAGATTTAATTGAAGTGCTTAAGTGGGCAAAATTATTTGATGCAAGGGATATTAGTGAAGTTTTAAAAATGGGTAGGCAGGACAGAACACGTACAAATGGTTAAAAAATCACGTAAGTGTGGGGTTAGGAAGGAACTGACTTGGAAAAAAAGTAATGGATGAATGGCACAAGTTACATAGCCACGTAGTTGATGGTATATAGTTTGATATAGTTTTAAGAACTTATATATAAGCAGACAGGCACATGGCTGGAGAAGGCAGGGCACAAAGGCATCAAAACTATCCCAGTCACTAAGGCACTCACGACACCTACGTACTGTCATTGTGTGTGTGTGTGTGTGTTTTTTTTTAGTACCTCGTTTATACAACATATTCTTCTCGCCATTTAATATAAAATGTCAGTGAATTTCTTGTATTGCACAGTGTCCATTCTCGGCTGAAGGGTTTGGGTGGTGGGTTCCTCCGTACCATCCTGGCCTTACTCTCATAGCCTAGTTACACTTGTACATAGGAGCAAGGTCTGAAGATCTTTAGACCCTGGAGTAGAGCTGCCTGGTACGGGCCAACCAGACAAGTCCGAGGCTAGCGTAACAGTCTAGTACATTTAAGTGTAGATGACCAGCCAACTTATCTTGGCGGCATTGCATGACTGGAAAGCCTCCAGTCACCTCTTGGGGATCGAACATCAGGAAAGTCGTCACTCCACCGAAGTGTTCTAACCACTAAACTACCAAGCGTCATATCCCACTTGTGATGCTGAGCAACAATGCACCCGCGTAGGAAAGCCTGCCTTAACCCCTTCAATTCCAAGACGTATTTTTTCTTTCTTCTAACGAATGCTTTGACGATTACCTACAGCCCAGGAAAGGCCTCCAGTACTACCCGGGGGATATCTAATCTCTCTCCCTAGTCTCTCCTAAGCTGAAAAAATCGTCTGGTGGTAAGAAGAACAAAACAAAATATACGTCCTCGCAGTAAGGGATTTAATAACATGGAGGTTGACCGTGTCTAGTTCGCCCGGAGGTCGAGTCGGAGTCAAAAGCTGGCCTAGTGTGTCACCTCTCCTGCTTCTCACTTTCACCTGCTGGCAAATACTTCAAAGCTGACACAGGCTTGGTTATCTTTCCCTATCCCTAGACGACTTATTCTGCCTGGTGTGATGTGTCAGGGAGAGAAGTGATGGGCATATCCTAAGTGCAGACAAAACGCGACAGATTAGTTGGTAAACTTTTGTCCCTGACTGTACAGCCTTCCTCAGATGGATGAAAGGTCCAAAGTTCGAATCAGCATACGATCATCGTAAAAGCGTCTCCCTCAATATACAGTAGATTTTGCCTAGTGTAATACATGTATTCTTATGTTTCCTTCTTCCATCTTTTTCCCCTCCACTCTTCCTTGCAATTTCACTTGATCTCAAATGATCTAAACACACACACCATCTCCCCACCCTCTCTCACCCCACCTCGCCCCATCCCCCCACGAAAGAGGCTGAGGGGAAGATGGAGGGAGATGGAGCGAGGGGAGGGGAGGGGAGGGGAGGAGAGGGGGACAGACCGTCATAATAACTTAATTAATATTTCTCCGGAGCCAAGATCAAATGAAATGAAGAGAGCGCAATTGGCTGTAGCATCTCGGACCCTCAAACTCCAGCACCGACGACTTCAAAAACGCCAATTAAAAACGCTTGATAAGATAAATATATAGATGCGATGGGGATACACGGAGGGGTGGGGGGAGGGAAGGCAGGAGGGCTGGGAGAGGAGGAAAGGAAGGAGGGTTGAGAGAGGAGGAAAGGTAGGAGGGTTGAGAGAGGAGGAAAGGTAGGAGGGTTGAGAGAGGAGGAAAGGTAGGAGAGGAGACAAGGAAGGAGGGTTGAGACAGAAGGAAAGGATGGAGGGTTGAGAGAGGAGGAGGAGAGGAGAGGGCAGGATGGGAGGCGGAAGAGAGGAAAAGGAAGAGAATGGAGGATAATATGAGAGTCGGGTGGAAGGGGTTGAGGCAAGAAAAGGAGGGTTGAGTGAGTGAGCAGGACTTGCGAGAGGGAGGAGGGAAAGGAAGATTTGGGAGGGAGGAAAGACGGTGAAACAGGAAGAGGGAGAGAGGAAAGAGAAGGGAGGGTCGTTTGAGAAAGAGACTGAGAAACTGAGGGAGTGAAGGAGGAAAGGCTGGGGAGTTGGGGAGGGGTGGGTGGGAGAGAGAGGGAATGGAAAAGAAGGGAGGATGGCTTGAGAGAGAAGGGGGAAAGGTTGGGTGGGCGAGATGGAGGGAAAGAAGGTAGGAAAAGCTGAGAGGGATTGAAGGAGGGTGCAGGGAAGAGGAAAAAGGGAAAGAGAGAGGATGGCTTGAAAGATAATAGATGGGAGAGTGGGATGGGAAGGGTACAAAGGAGAAGGAAGGGTGACTCGAAACGGTGAGGTAAGGGTGGGATGGAAAAGAGAGAAGCTTGAGAGAAATGGAAGAAGAGTGGGGGGGGGGTGAAAAGGAGGGAAAGAGGGTGCAGAGAAAATGGGGTGAGACTGGAGGAGGTAGAAATGAAAGGGAAAAGAAGGTTTAAAATGTGAAATGAAGGAAGGGTGATTTGGAGGGAGGAGGAGGAAGGGAGGGAGAGGCTGGGAAGAGGGAAGGAGGAAAAGAAAGCGATGTGGATTGGCTTGATAGAGATGGAAGAGGGAAAGGTTGAGAGGGAGAGAGAAAGAGAAAGGGAAAGGTAGGAGGGGAAAAAGGGGAACTGTGTGAGGGGGGTAGAAGGGGAGGAGAGAGAAGCGGAGGAGTAATGGGGGGAGGGTAAGGAGGGGAGGGATGTTAGACTGAGAGAGGAGGAGGAAGACTAGGGTGATGAGGACAGGGAGGAAGGAAGGGAAAGGAAGAAAAGGGAAGGTGGCTTAGGAGAAAGTGAGGATGGGATGGTAGGTCGGGAGAGGGAATTTGGGGAGAGACGGAGAAGAGGTGGGAGGGAGAGAAAGTCAGATGGAAGGAGGGTGGGAGTGGAAAGACTGATAAGGGAGGGAGTTGAGGGAGAGAGAAATGGTCAAGGAAGGAATGGAGGTGTGTGACAGAAGTATATAAGACTGAGGGGGGCGGGGAGGGAGAGAGACGTTAACCCTTCACTATGAACGATTTTTATGTTTTCTTTTACCTCCAACCACTCGAGTTTTCACTTCAAGGAGGACCTCTCTGACTGCACTGGCTCAAAACAACTATTAAGTCTTTTACGATGAGTTTTCCATTCTATTCTTGCTGCCAACGGACGATTTTTTTAGCTTCAGATTGTCCTCCATCACTGCAGACATTTAAAACCAACTTGCACTAACCCTTTAAATACGATGACGGTTTTTTATACTATTTTTGCAACCCACAGACGATTTTATTAAGATAAGGGGGCAGCAATCTAGTACAGTTAGAAGGCTTACTAACACCTCTTCCTTACCGATTTATTCTGATTCTGCTCCGTTAACATGTCCTTGTTTGTTATTCATGCAATCTATGTCGATATTGAAAAGACAGGCATACCAGGGGATATTAATGAGTAGTTTGGAAAATAAATCGTAAAGGAAGAGGTGTTAGGGCGCCTCCTTACCGAACGAGGACACGGGCCAAGGAAAGACGCCCTCGTAGTGAGGGAAGTTGAAATGGAAAACGGGGACAGAGAGAAGTGATGGGGGGGGGGGGGAAGAGAAGCGAGGGCTGGCGACGACGATATCAAGCGAGGGACTGACGCTGGGATTTGACAAGACGATTTTATTCAGCCTAGGGAAGCCCTCTCGTAGTGAATAGACTCGAGAATACGGCAAGGAAGGAGGCTAGTGAAAAGGGAAGGGGAATGATGAGTATGGGAGGAAGATGAAGAAGAAGAGGGAAAGGGATGATGATGATGATGATGAGAAGGAGGAGGAGGAGGAGGAGGAGATGGCCTGGAGAGTGAAGTGGAGAAGAAATTGGAGTAAGCATAAGATATAAAACAAAATTAAGAAACACAAATAAAACTAGCAACCCCTTCAGCACGACAGCCGTACACCTGTCTACTTCCGCGTTGCTGCTGTCACACGATTGGATGCAGACTGGAGGATGTGTTTTAGGTAGCATCGGAGGGTACGCAGCGTCTTTTCCTCTGCGATTTATTTTTCATCATGCCTCACCGTTCTCTTGCATGTTATTAAGTCTGTTTACTATCTACTTACTTGACATAAACATAACACAAAACATGCTGAGGTGTGATGTGTAAAATAAATCGCTACTGAAAGGGTGTTAGGAAATGTTCGAAGCCACTTATCATAACGACACTCAGATACAATTACCTTTAAACCCTTCACTACAATTATGCCGGTTTTATTTCCATTCTTACTTCTAATAGATATCCTTTTTTTCTTATTCAATTTTTATCTTAAGAGACCCCTGGCAGTAAATGGGTAAAGACAGAAATAATCTAAACAATTACACAAGGAATCATGCTAATCTTTGCTTCCATATCAGTCCAACTTCACACGTACACTGATATGCAACAGACGCACACAACTATGCAGTCACAGTATTCAACAGGTGCATACATACATACATAATTAAGGAACGCACACGTTCACTCTGTCGCTTAGACTACACACACACACACACACACACACACACACACACACACACACACACACACACACACACAAGCATTAATCAAGTCACCTTCACAAATTAATCTTGACAACCACCTCGACCCATGATCCCAGTCTCATGGAAAATACCCTCTCTCTCTCTCTCTGTCTCTCTCTCTGTCTCTCTGTCTCTCTCTCTGTCTCTCTCTCTCTCTCTCTCTCTCTCTCTCTCTCTCTCTCTCTCACCTTTACCCTTTTATACACTATCAGTCTTCTCACTCGCCTTGTCACCTCTCTGTCTCCGTTTGTCTGTCTGTCTGTCTGTGTAAGTGTCATATACCATTTCCTACCCGCACCTTCCACCTACGCACCACATACCGTACCTGCTTACAGAAAGAGAGAGAGAGAGAGAGAGAGAGAGAGAGAGAGAGAGTTTCGACAGCGTCCCCTCTCTCTCACAAACACACATCTCATAATTTCGCTTCTCTTACCTTTATCCCTTTCAAATCAAACGCGTCACAGTAATCGCCTCTCTCTCTCTCTCTCTCTCTCTCTCTCTCTAATATTTCATCCCCCTTGCATATAAACTCTCTCCACCTTTCAACCCCTTCCCCCAACAACACTCTTCCCCCCTCCTCCCCACCTCAGAATTAAACCTCCCAGACCACCCTCAGCACAGCTCCCCACCCACCTTCAAACCTCTTACCCCCATTATCACCCCTCCCCCTTCACCCCAAAACATTTTCCTAAAGTACACACCTCTATCTACCTCCCCTCTCCCTTTCCTCAGCTCAACTCCCTTTTCCTCCCTTCTCCCCTATCTCTCCCCCTCCTCCTATTCCTAGCCCTCTTCCCCCTTTCCTGTCTAACCCTCTTCTATCCAGCTCACCCTCTTTCCTATTTCCCTTCCTTTCCCCTCACTCTCCTACCCTTCTCTCCTCCTATCTAAAAGCTCCCTCTCCCACATTAATCACCCCTGTACTCCCCAACTCCCTCCCCCTCTCCTCCCACTCCAATACCGCTTACCTCGCCCCTGATTGCCTACTTAGTGCGAGTGTCCATGAGGCGATGTGACTTGGAGGGCCCCAGGGTTAATTCACGGCTAAACAACGGGGTAAAATGAGTGGGGTGAGAGGGATGTGGTAGAGTGGGGTGAGAGGGGGTGGAGAGTAGTGACTGTGAAGAGGGAAGGACTAAGTGGGAGTGAGTGGGGAACGAGTGAACACCAAAGGATTTAACTGTGTGGGTAAGGCTAGGTGGAAGAGGGAGTGGGCGGGATGAGTGGGAGATGGAGATGAGGAGACAGGGAGAGGAACTTGGTACGTGGGGAGGGTGAGTGGCAGGGAAAGAGGGTAAGATGTGTGGGAGAGGAGTTGGGGGTGTGTAAGTGAGTGGGAGACAGAAGCGTTCCGGGAAGATAAGTGGAAGAGGCAAGGAGTGGGGCGAGTGCGGTGGCAGACGGAAGTGAGGAGTGAATAGTAGAGTGGGGTGTGAGAAAATGAGTGGAGAGTAAGAATGACCCGCGAATGAATGAGTAGGACAATGACTGGGTAGTGGATGGGAGAGTGAGTGAGAGGGTTCAGTGCGGGGATGGGTCAGTATGGAAAAGATGACTGGGGATGTATGTCTGGAGTATATGGGATAATATCTGGTGATGAGTGGGAATATGAGTGGGAAATGAGAAGGGCGAATTAGAAGCTGAGTGGGAAGGTAAACACGATGCTGAGTGGAAGTGAAAGAGGTAAATAAGAAATGAGTGAAGTGAGTGGGCTGACTGTGGGAGTTGATTATGTGGGGAAGGTGAGTGGAATGATAAGTGGGTTGAGTGGGGAAGCTGTGCAAGGGGATGAGTGGGGAGGGGTAGTGGGGAAGGTGAGTTGGATGATTAGCAGGGGTGAGTGGGGGGAGAGTGCGTGGCTAACGAGAGGGGAGAGATAAAAGAGGTATTTAGCGTATAAGCAATGAATAACCTATCAGCATTGAACCGCACTGACTAAATGAGGTTAAGACTTTTCAAGGGTGGATTGGGACATAAATAGATGCATTGATAGCACGGATATGTTGAAAAAAAGATAAGCAGGTAGGAAGAGCAGTAGATAGATAAATAGACCGAGTAGGTAGCAAGGTAGACAGGTAGACAGACAGGCCGAGAGACAGGTTGATGAAAAATCTAAGACTGAAGTGGTAGTTGGGTGATGGATTGGCTGGAACACAGGTAGTAACTCACAGACATATGGGTAGGTTAAGGAACAAGCAAAGCTGTAGATTGGCGAATAGATTGCAAGGCCCAAACAGCTATTGACTGCTGGATAGACAAGAGTTTTTGACATGTAAACTGGTAACTCTGACTTCTTAAATATCGTGGTTATGTCGACTTGTTATGTTCGTCGAGAAAGGTTTCATTTTCAGCTTCTCACCACCAATACTCCATGACCTATAATCCCCATCTTCACAGTCTACCTTCCTTGACCTGTCCCTCCACCCACTGTCATCCAACTTTCTGTCCCTTTCCTACCCCTCCCGTCTACCCTCACTCACACTAGCGATGCAGGTTAACAGGTTGAGAAAGCGCTTTGTTTTAATGGTACTTTTTTTTTTCTAATATTAAGATATTTTTACTGACAGACTAGTTAGATAGCTGTATGGTTTACTGCCTTCCGATTCTCTCTCTCTCTCTCTCTCTCTCTCTCTCTCTCTCTCACACACACACACACACACACACACACACACACAAAACTGGGATTGCATTTGAGTGTGTACTCGTACTGCCCAGTCCCTCACCCACCACCACCATTACGTACATTCTCACCCACTTCCACCTATACCTCACCCATCCATAACCACTCCGTATTTCACGTCCATCATCTCCCTCTCTTCCACCCCTTCATTCACCCACATCCATTCTAACCTACCCACATCTATATTCACTCCCTCACTCTCCCTCTCAGCCATTCACACATCCACTCTCCCACCCACATTCATACTCCTCTCCCCCCCTCACTTTCCCACCCTTTCCACTCCCTCCCTCACCTACTTTACCTTCCCACTTACTCTAATCTACACTTCATCCACGGCCACCCATTGTCCCAACCAATCTTTCTATCATTCTCCCTCTTCCCCACTCACCCATTTCCACTGTCACACATTCCCGCACCCACTTGTCCTCACTGTCCCATCACTGCCACCACACACTCCTCCACCCACCCACACCCATTCCTTTCCCCATCGACACATGCTTTCAACATTCACCAACACCCACTCCTCATCCACACTCACTCCCACCACTTACCCAAGTCCCTCCCCAGCCACCTGGTACTCCACACAATTTCCCCCAACACCCATTTTACCGCACCCACTCAGGCCGTCATGACACAAGACACAAAAACAAATGAACCTCGGGCGTATTTTCACCAGACGATATCCTTTAATTTTCAGCCGGATACGAAGGACGAGACTCGAAAACAGGAATAATAAAGTAGAAATGGACTCTTCCCACCAGCCACAACAACAAGTACAGACGACAACAGCCTGGAAGAAGGAGGGGAAAAAACCGACGATCACAATAGACGTTTGGAATCCCTCAAAGGCCAGTTCTGATCCTTTGATGCAGACCACGAACGTAATCCGTGATCAGTGCCATATTTTCCCCTGAATAATTAATGTAAGTATTTTTTTCCCGCCCCGCCCTTGTTGTCTCTCCTCGAATCAGGCGGGTTTTCTATTTGATTCGTCCTCTCTGGTTTTCGTGCGCGCGGGATTTGAGAACCAAGAGAAACGGGAGGGAGATTTGCGCGCCAAAATTTGTCAACAAACATTTCCCGCCAAATTTGCTCCCAGAACGTAAACAAACAGCGGCCATGACACCTGCAGACGTCGCTTGTACTCCGGTGTTGGCGATGCGGAGAAAATGGATGGGTGAGCGTAAGTGTGTGGGAAAAGTTGGGTGAAAAACTGAGAGACGAGGCGAAGAATTGTCAAGTGAGAGAGAGAAAAATGTCGGGTGTTATTAATTAGTATCTTGGAGAAGGGGATAAAAAAAGAAGATAAAAGAAAAAAAGAGGGAATTATCATAGCTTGAAGAACAGCCCTTTACTCTTTCTTTTCCTTCTCTCTCTCTCTCTCTCTCTCCCTCTCTTTCAAGGACATTATTTTCTTGCTACCCCCAGACGCTTTTTTTTCAATTTACAGGAGACTTTGTGTAGTGGAGGGGTTGATGGAGACTATCTAACCCTCCAGTAAGAAAAGTCTCTACACAGCTGAAAAAATCGTCTGGATATTACAAGAATAAGAAAAATACGTCCTCGGGCTGAAGAGAATGTTAAGAATGGGCTATCTAGTAAGGACTGTGAGGTCTGCGTATGTATAACTATCTCTCTCTCTCTCTCTCTCTCTCTCTCTCTCTCTCTCTCTCTCTCTCCATCAAACTTTCCTCTTCTCCCCTCTTATCTCCTCCCTTACCCCTCCTCGCCTTTCCCCCTGCTTCTCTCCCCTCACCGATGCCTCCCCTCTTTCTCTCCCTCCATCTCCCCTTGCTCACCATCCTTCTCCCCTCTCTCTCCCTCCATCTCCCCTCACTCACCCCTCCCTCCGCCCTCCTCCGCCCAGCTCCCCTTCTTTTAACCCGTTCCGTGCGATTTTTTTTTCTTTTTTGTCTGGGGAGATTTGGTGAATAGGTCAGGCAAGTTGCACTAACCCCTTCACCTCGATGACGCCCTCTTCCTTTATTCTTGTTACTACCACACGATTCACTCAACTAAAAAAAAGTGCTGAGGGACAGATTTTTTTTCTCCTCACATTTTTTTTTTTTTTTTTTGAACTACGCCACAGCTCGGGAGTGACATCGCACTGAACTGGTCAGTTTTTCCGTACCCTAAAAAAGTGCATGCCATAATAACGACCAACTTAAAACTAACGTACTAAATAAATAAATACACAAGGCTTTAAAAGCGCAATGAGACTGTTCTTGTTTACTTTCTATTGTAGACTTTCTCTCTCTCTCTCTCTCTCCTCCTCCCTTCACCTAAGCCCCTCTCCCCCTCACTCCCCCTCAGCTTCTACCCTCACCAATCTCTCAAACTCCCTCCGTTCCTCCCTTTTTCCCTCTCCCCCACATCACTTTTCTCTCATTTTGTGCTCTCTCTCTCTCTCTCTCTCTCTCTCTCTCTCTACTATGTGTATATATATATATATATATATATATATATATATAGATATATATATAGATATATATATATAGATATATATATATAGATATATATATAGATAGATAGATAGATAGATAGATAGATAGATATAGAAATATATCATTATCTGTCTAACCGTATTTCCTGTCACTTCACCTCTTTTTCCACTTCTCTTCTACTACACTCCCCCCTCCTCTCTCTCTCTCTCTCTCTCTCTCTCTCTCTCTCTCTCTCTCTCTCTCTCAAGTCCGCATCTATAACTTAACCACACTCAAAGCTCATCCACCCTCTCTCACCCCTTCCTTCTTTTCATCCCTCAGCTCTCCTCCCATCTTCCTTCTTTGCTACCCTATCCCTCACTTTATTTCTCCCTTTCCCATCCCTGTCTCCCTCTCCCTTGTCTCCTTTTCCCCTCCCCTCACGTCTCCTCTATCCACCCACACCTATTCTCCCTTTCCATTCTACACTTCTCCTTAACCTCGCCTCCTCCATTCAGTTCCCTCCCCTAACCGCTTACCTAACTCCCCTCCCCACTCCTTCACTCCCATGCCTTGGTCCACCTTTCTCCTCCTCATCCATGTCCCTATTTTTCTCTCCTCACCCCAACCCTTTTCCATCATCATCCCTGCCATTCCCCTCGCCTGATTTCTCCCCTTACCTCCCAAGCCTCTCCTCTCTCCAATCCAGCCCATCCCTCCCTCTCCCCTCAACCGTATGCTTCTAGTTACCTTTCTCCCCTCACGTCAACCTCTCCCCACTCTTCTCCCTACCCTTCTCCTCTCAGCCTCAGCTCTCCTCAAGCCCTTTCCCATTTTTCTCCCCTCGTCCCAAATTTCACCCCACTCTCCAACATTTTCCCCTCATCCAGGCCTCTCCCCACTCTTCCCTCCTCATTCCAAGCATCTCCCGAGCCTCACCCAAGCCACTCCTCACCCTTTTCCCCTCACCCTAAGCCCTCAGTACCCTTATCCCCACATCCCAACATCTTCCTGCCCTCTTCCCTCACCCCAACTTTCATCCATCTATCCTCCCCTCTCAACCCTCCCTTATCCCCCACCCCACCCTTCTCTCCTCACCCCAACTTTCATCCATCTATCCTCCCCTCTCAACCCTCCCTTATCCCCCACCCCACCCTTCTCTCCTCACCCAAACTTTCATCCATCTATCCTCCCCTCTCAACCCTCCCTTATCCCTCACCCCACCCGTTTCCCCCACCCCATCCGTTTCCCCTCACCCCAGCCTCTCCCCTCACCCCCGAATTTTGCTAATCAGGCCAGATGTGATTAAAGGTAGAGATTAATTAGATTTTTCTCAATCCAAAGAAGATTATGAGCGGCCGGCCATTTTGAGTCATTAACTAAAATATTAACTTCTTTTTCGGGGCCGGAGTTTGAGAGGGAAAAGTGCCGGGGGAGGGGAGGGGTGGGGGGGAGAGAGAGATGAGGGAGAAGAGGGCTGGGGTGGAAAAATTAGTGGGTAAGTGAGGGAGAAGGGAAGGAGCACAACAAGGAAGGATGGTGAAAGATACAGGGAAAGGAAGGAACACAGAGCCTAGGGAAGGAAAAGGTTAGGCAGGGGAAGGGAAGCATGTAGGTTGGAGAAGGGAGGAGGGGAGGATATGGGGGAGTGAAAAACGTAAAGGGACAACAGTAGGGGAAGGAAAAGGTGGGGGAGAAGGATGACAATGGGGATCTGGAGAAGAGGAGGAAAAAGTGAGTGGGGGAGGGGAAGATAAACAGTGGAAGAAGAAAAGGGGAGGAGAAAGGGTGAAGGAAGAGTGAGGAAGTATCAGAGAGGAGAGACATATGGGAAGATGTGGGGAAGGGGAAGCGATAGGAGGAAAGGGAAGGGAAGGGAAGGGAAGGGAAGGGAAGGGAAGGGAAGGAGACAAAGGGGAGGGGTGAGGGCGAGGGGAAAGGAAGGGGGATATAGCAATTTGAAATGAAAGTGCCGGGGGAGGGGGGAAGGAGAGAGAAAAGATAGTGGAAAGGTGAGGCAAGAGGGAAGGGGGAGGGAGAGAAGAGAGATGGATGGAGAAGATGATGGGAAGGAGTGGAGAGAGGAGGCGGAAAGTGATATGGTGAGAGGGAGGGGAGAGGTAAGGGGAGGAAGGGTGGAGAAAACAGTGGGGTGGGGAGGAGGGAGGGAAATGAGAGAAAATTATAGACTAGAGGGAAAGGACGAATGGGGAGGAGGAGGAGGAAAGAAGACTGGAGGGGAGGAAAAAGTGGGGGAGTGAAGAGTGAAGAAAATTACTCGTGGGGAGGGAAAAAGGGGGTCGCGAGTGAGGGGGAGGAAAAGGCTAAGGAAGAAGAGTGGAGGAGGAAGATGAAGGATCAAGAGTAAAGGGTGGGAGAGGAAGGGGAGAAGATCAGAAGGGCAGAAAAGATGGGAGGAGGCAAGGGTTAGGAATTTAAAGAAGGAAAATATCTGGGCAGGAGGGAAGGGTGGGAACTGGGGGAGAGGAAGAGATATGGGGTGAGGAAGAGGGTGGAAAAACGGTGGGAGGGGAAAAGGGGAAGGGAGAAAATGGGAATAGGAAAGGAAAGAAAGGGGGGGGGGAGAAGGGACTTAAAGAAGTGGAAGGGAAGAAGGAAAGAAGGGAGAGGGTGGGGGTTAAGGAGAAAAATGAGAGGGAAAGGGTGAGGGTGAAGGAAAGATTAAGGAAGGGAGAGAAAGAAAAACGAAAAAAAAAAGTGAAAGTGAAGGGTAAGAGGAGTGATGTGGAATGGGAGGGAATGAAGGAAGGGATGAGTGACTGAGGGAAGGGGAGTGCAGGGTGGGGGTGAAGGAAGGAAAGGGATGGAAAGGGGAAATGATAAAAGATGGAGGAAAGGAGAGAGAGAGAGAGAGAGAGAGAGTTAAAGGCAATGTGACTTTAACATGTCTAACATTACAAGATAAAAGGTTTCGAAAGGAGGAGTGGAGAGGGGGTGAAGATAGGGAGAGGGGGAGGGGGAGAGGAAAAGGTTGGGTGAGCAAGGGGAAAGGAAAGAGGATGAGGGGGGGGGATGGGGAAGGGCAGGAGAAAGGGGAAAAGGAGAGTACACGGGAGTGAAAAAGGAAGGCAAACAGCAACAGGTCCTTTCGTGGCCGTTTGGTATAGGAAAGACAAGGACAGGAAAGCAGCACGGATATGTGGGAAGGGGGAGAGAAAAGGGGAGATGAGGGAAGAGGAGGAAAAGGGAGAGGTTGAAGAATGGGGTGAATGAGAAAGGGGAGAACAGAGAAGAGAAAGTGAAGGGTGGAACATGAAGAAATTGGGGAGACAAGGGGAACATGAGTGGATGAAGAAGGGGTAAATGGGAGGGACTACGGAAGATGGGAAAAGTGACGAGGGCGGAGAGGTGCGAGAGGGGAGAGGAAGAGGTAAGAAGACGGGATGATTTGGGAATGGGGTAAGAAGATGGAGAGGTGGGGTAGGGAAAAAGGAGAGAGGGCAAAGGAGGAGATGAAGAGGGTATGGGAAGTGATAATATAAGGGGAGGTGGAAGAGGGGGTATGGGAGAGGAGGAGGGGAAAGAATGACAGGAGGAACTGAAGGGCAGAACATGAAGAAACTGAGATGATGGAGAGGAGTACAAGGGAGTACAAAAGAAAACTAACAGCAACAGACGTATTGACCTCTCTCTCTCTCTCTCTCTCTCTCTCTCTCAAGAACATAAGGAGGGAAGGTGATGAAACGAAGGAGGGAAGGAAGGAAGGAGTATATACAGAACAGAAGGACAAAAGGAAGGGGGAACACAGGATAAAACAAACAGAATGACACAAAAAAGGGAAACAGGGAAAGATTAAAATAATGGAGCTTCAGTGTGGAATGAATGAAAGAATGGGTGAAGGAGAGAAGGAAGGAAGGAAAAAAAAAATACCCGTGAAGGCTCCATATGGAATGAATTAAAGAAGGAAGGAAGGAAGGGCGGAAGGAAGGAAGGAAGCGCGTGATCCCTTCTTCCTTCATCTTAACTCCTGAGACACTGGTTTTTTTCCTACTCTAAACATCAATCAGGATTATTAACATTTTTATCCTCTCTTTCTCCCCTCTCTCTCTTTCCTACCCCCCTCCCTCCCATCCTCTCTTCCCCTCCCTCTATCCCTACCTCCGCCCTCCTTCCCCCCCCCTCTCTGTATTCATATACTGGTAAGTATACTGTTATTTCTCTCTCTCTCTCTCTCTCTCTCTCTCTCTCTCTCTCTCTCTCTCTCCTGTTGTGCCATTTTACTTCTCTCCCACATACGCTCTTTTACCTTTCCACATCCTACACTTTCTCTTTTTTCCTCGCCTCTTATGTTGACACAAATTTCCTCTCTTTCCGTCGACAACTCTTCCCCCCCCCTCTCTCTCAGACACACACACACACACACACACACACACACACACACACACACACACACACACACACAGCTTTCTTTTATCCTTTTCTAATTCTTCCCTCCCTTCATTCTTTTCTCTCCTCTATCTGACACACATTCCTACTTACCCTTTATCTTCCATCCCTCTCTCCCGCCGATTTTCCTTACTCCCTCCCCCCCTCCCCCCCACTCTCTTCCCTCTCACCTCTCTCCACCATGAAATAATATCGTATGGCATTGGAAAAATAAATAAATAAATAATATCCAAACTTCGACACCAAGTAAAAGAATGGATGTAACTTCTTTTATTTTTTATCCAACCGTTTCAGTCGTATTCTGTGTGGCTTTGGAGATTTCGTTAACACCCCTTCCTTGGTGATTTATCCTGTCCATCATACCTCAACAGCGTCCCTTATTTTGTTGTTGAGAACTGTGTCGGTACCAAAACAATAAGAATAGTATACATGAGAAATTTAAAATAAATCACTGAAGATGAGGTGCCAGGAAGCCTCTCATGCCACAAAGAACACGGCCTTCTGTGTCTTTCTTTGTCCCGACCTCCCTCACTTCCTCCTCTTATTTATTAGGAACTTCAAGTAAATATGTACTATGGTTCTTTTACCTTAACTTGGCCTAAATTTTCGTCCTTATGTATCTAATTCCACGTACCGGTAGCTCAACGTCAGAAAAACACAATGCTACGGCTGCACATCCTTTACACAGCACCTCTTCGTGACTAGCATCATATTCCACTCCTTATCTACTGCTATAATTCAGCATTCAAGATGGGGAGATGGCAGTTTCAGGTTAGTTTAGATTAAAACGAGTATAGAAGGCTGGGGTTTAGAGATGTATATACTGTATATGGATCAGACCAGAACAGCATTTACAGTAATCTCAATGTCTCCTACTCGTACAGTTACAACTATTACTCGTTGTCTTCTCGCCAAACACTTTTATAATGATACATAGAACCTGTGTTGCCATGGTTATCTGTTCACCTTTTTGCCTCGCCACTCACTGTTCACCAGCACTAACCTCAGTGATATCAGCCACGTATCTCCTGACTTGTTTCCCCTCAGTCTCAATGATTCTTTCCTCAGTAGCAATGAATGTTTTAAAAAGCCACTGTGTTGCGTATCGGTGGAGATTATTTCTAACCTTTTCACCGCTGAATGCCTTCCCTAAGCTTAAAAACAAAAACAAACAAACAAAAAGCCTGACAGTAGCAAGAATATAAGAAAGACATCTTTGTACTACTGGTTATATTCAAGGCAGATCTTACATGTTATGATTATTCTATGTTTTAAGCCTGGAAGATTTAGCTACAACACAATGGCAATTTAGTTCTCATCCTATACGAGTGTGTGCGTGTATATATATATATACCGGTATATATAAGTAAAAAAAGCAGTTTATAACCTATTATTGTCACTTGCTGCGACCGCATTTGGGGTTAAGAGTTATCCAAGCTGCTCTCATGCTGACAAAATTATCAATGAATATGTCTGCTGTTCTTCATAATACAAATATAATTAAACTCTATTATGACCATATCATGACACCGTATTGATCATTATTACTACTTGTCCAAAAATTAACTTTGTATTTTGATGCTATTTTTCCTGCAAACTTGGGCAGGTTCTTGAAGATCTGAATAACTCTAACCGCAGTGTGTCGCATAACTACTAACCAGAGAAGAGCGGCGATCAGAGCCACGAACCAAGAGCACGAGTTGATATAAAGTGCAGGGCGGCCCGTGACACACACCCTACCAGAAACCGACGTGGTGCGGATGTGTGACGTCGATAATTCAGTCAGTTAGTGTGCGTGTGACTGTGGCATTTGGCGTAGGAAATTAATACCATAACTGATGCAGTGTAGATGCTGATAACAGTTACTGTGTCGTCCCCACAACACACGAGAAATCGCCTGGCGCAGTTTAGGTGGAGGGTTATATATGGGCCAGCCCGTACTCAGTTCAGGAAGACTTCATATACTGAAGATCTTTTAGAAGGCTGTATCCAACCCCCAGGTTCAGTAAGTCTCTCCTAAGTAAGTATAATCGTCTGTAGGTTGCAACATAAAAAACACGCGAGTTCGTCGACCGCGTGACATGTATCACTCCATGAAACTGTCAAAGGGAGCGGGAAAAAAATGTGTTGAACTAAGGAATGGGTGGGGCAGGCTAGAATGTTCGTGGGCAGTGGGTTTGGGGTAGGAAAGTGTACCGTGTGAAAATGGTTTCAGTAGGATTAGTGATTTGAAAGCAGTGAAGGGGTTTAATTCAACACATCCTTCAACAGTGAGGGTGTCAGAGAAGGTTGAAGAGATGGGCGTGATGGACAAGGGAATGGGTGGGATGAGATGGAATTGTTGTGGCAGTTAGGCCAGGCCATGACGATTTACATCAGCTGTTGGATCAATGGTTTGAGGCCAGCAAAACTGATTTCTAATTTTTCTTCAAAAGCGGCAACAAGATAAGCTCCCCGTTGCTCTGTCACCGGCGTATTACAACAAAGGCAAAAATACGTCCTTGGGCTGAAAGGATTAAACTTCCGCGTGTACCGCCAAGACATGGCAGCGGCCGAACCTACCCGTCCTTGGTGGTATTACAAAAACAACGCAGGCGTCCTACCACCGATTTCCTAGCATTTTATTAAGCATGTTACATATTTATGTCGTTTTTTTCTGTCTTCTGTATGTCTGTAGTCTCGACATAGCTTCCTTCAGTAACGTACAAAATAGCAAAAAAGATATAGCTAATAACGAAAACAAATCCCTGAGGAAGAGATGTTACGAAACATCCCAAAGCCCGTTAGAATACGGCCGCGTGCGATGTGGAAGCGGAACACTGGATATCTCTGTTTCACTTTCAGTCGGAGCGCCTCACTGCCCACCTGATAACACTGTGTGGGGGCAGCAGGGGCACCTGAATAACACTGTTTGGGGGCAGCAGGGGCACCTGAATAACACTGTTTGGGGGCAGCAGGGGCATCTGAATAACACTGTTTGGGGGCAGCAGGGGCACCTGAATAACACTGTTTGGGGGCAGCAGGGGCACCTGAATAACACTGTTTGGGGGCAGAAGGGCCACCTGAATAACACTGTTTGGGGGCAGCAGGGGCATAACAAGAAAGGTGATATCGCGTTGAACAGGTTAGTGGACACACTAATGCTCTGAATACAATCGTCTGGTGGCAGGGAAAAAAAGGTCGTCACATGGTACTCACCAGGATAACGCTTTCACTTTCACGGCGCTTTATCGATGTTTTATTTCCTTCTCGTTACCGGTTCAGGCATTTTTCCAGCTTACGGGAGAGCTATTGCTGTTTGGAGTCAATAAACCCTATGTGTAACCCCTCCAAGTAAAAAAAAATAATCTGGACAGAATGAAATCATGCAATGGCAACAAAATCAAATAAAGACGTCATGGTACTGAAGGGACTAATCCACTATACAGTACTAACTGATTAGCGTACATGTGTTACCCACACTCAGTTCAGCTGATGGCTCAGTGTAGTCAGATTACAGCCCCGATGCGACTATACCTTTATTATTCTATAACTTGGCCTAAAACTGCCCATCTCCATCTTGAGAGCTGAGTTGTAGCACTAGCTGGGTTAATAGTATGATATAATGCTAGTCACAAAGTGGTGCTATGGAAGGAATGAAAACAGTTGTAGTGTTTTTTCCTGTCACTGAGACACGAAAAAGGCTACAAAAGGTAGGCCAAGTTAAGGTGAAGGAACTACGGTAACCAAGAAAACTCATTTACACAACCACGACTCAGTATTCAAACTGTTCAGTGACCCAGATGGTGAAAATCAATTAACAATCGTATTATACTGGGTTCGTTGGCCTTTTCGGTACGACTAGCCTACGTCTTTTGCCCTTAATCTTGCCACCGCCAGTCGATTTCATTCCGGAACTGGGAGACTTCCCGCAGTGTAAATGTTTGAAACAATATCCATCACCCCGCTGGTTCCACGACGCCTTTATTATATTTTTGCTACTGCAGACAATTTTATTCAGCATAGGGGAGACCTTATGATCTGAAGTGGTTAATTAATATCCCGTAACATCTGCATATATAACAATGTTTGAAAACGTCTGAACATATTAAAACAATACTTCAACCATTTCACCAAGATGTCGTATCTTTCATTTAACTCACGGCACGTTTCACCAGGTGGTTTTATTCACGTCAGGAAGGTTATGTAGCTAAAATGGGGTTAATGACGCCTATACCCAACCCCTCCAGCTAGAAAATTAAATCTCCCCTACGCCGAATAAAATTGTTTGGAGGAAGCAAGATAAAAGTCGTCGTAGCGAAGGGGTTGTTATTACTCGCAAAATACCCGGAAGACGTCACTTTTTTTTTCCATTCAGTTAACCCTTTGACTGTCATGAATTTTCTCAGTTGGAACCGCTCGCTGGGAAGGAGTTCAACGATATCCACTTAATTCCTGACACTTGATTTTTTTTTTTTTTTTTTTGCCAGTGACGTCAAAAAGACAACGGGTGGCGGGGTTATGGAGAGAAAGAGAGAAAGAGAGAGAGAGAGAGAGAGAGAGAGAGAAAATGAAATGAAGTGATAATGCAAACTAGGAATTGGGAGGACAAAGAGGGAAGGAGAGACGGTGGCTGGGGAGAGAAAGTACGTGAGGAGAGGAGGGGGGGAGATGAATGTATGGGACAGAGAAGAGAAAGAGAAAGAAAGACTGAACTAGTGGAGAAATTACAGCAGATGAGGGAAACGTGGAGGAAACCAGACAAAAGCAGACCTATTAGTTCTTTCACGATAGGTCATGACTAACGCAAATATTTAATGGGTTAAAGCAGGGTTTCCCAACCTTTTTAGCACTGCGCCTCTTTGGTCAGAACTGTATTCATAATGTCCCCACACCCCTCTGACGCCTAAATAACCATGTTTTTATCCGTCCCATATGGATGCTTAAGACGCCAGATGGCAACACTACATGTGGTTGCTCGAAATGAGAGATGTGAAGTTATCCTGTCAAAGTTTCTTACTCATACATATCTTTGGGAATATCCTGTGTGCATCTGAATGGCCTAGCCCTATGTTGAACTTCTATTACCTCACAACCCCCCCTACCAATCTCAAACGCCCCCCCAGGGAGACGCGCCCCCAGGTTGGGACACGCTGGGTTAAAGACAAGAACAGGATAACAGGGGAAAGTGAGGGAGTGGCAGAGGAGAGGAAGAGGCTGGAAAAATGGGTGATGAAGAAAGTAGACGAAGGGAGATTGAGGGAGAAGCTAAATGAGGAGGGTGGAGAGAGGGCAGCACACACAAGAGGAGGAAGGAAGCAGGAAGAAGAGAGAGTGGGGAGTGGGGAGTGCAACAGATGCTAGAAAGAGAAAGCGAGAGAGGGAGGGAGGCGGAAAGGAGAGGGGGGAGGAGCCAAAAGATGTGAGAGAGGAAGTGGTGGGATTGGGAAGGAGTGAGAGAGAGGAAGTGGAGGGACTGGGAAGGAGTGAGAGAGAGGAAAGAAGCTAAGAGATGAGACGAGGAGGGTAGGAGGGAGGAGGGGGTGGGGAGAGTTGTGGGTAGGTAGGTATTAGGTTGTCTGGTAATACGATGGGTAAAATGGTGGGATGAGGGATATTAAACCATCTGTCTCAGAGCTGGCTTACCGTCTCTCTCTCTCTCTCTCTCATTTTCTCTCCGTCCCCTCGCCTTTTCTCTCTGCTCCCCCTCTTATCTTTCCCCTCCCATTCCTCCTCTCCTTCCCCCTCTCTCCCTCGCTGCTTATACTCCGTCTCCATTAACCTCCCTACCAAGATGACGTCTTTGTATCATACTCAGACTATCGCCAACGCTTGTATTTAGCTTAGGAGACGCCATCCTCGTCCTGAAGAGGTTAACTTATCCCCTCCTCTCTGTCCCTTTTTTATCTCCCTCACCTTTCTTCTCCTCCTCATCTTTATCTCTCCCCTCCCTCTTCACCTCTCCTTCCTTTCATCTTCCTCCCTCTCTTTTCTTTCTCCTCTCTCTTCCCTCCGACTCTCTTATTTCTCTCCCTCTTCCCGCCTTCATCTTCTTTCTTTTCCCCCTATTTACCCATCTATTCCTTTCCCACTCCTTTACCTCTCACCTTCATCTTCCCCGCTCCTCTCTACCTCTCGCCTTCCTCTTCCTCTACCCCTTTCATTTCAATCCTTCCTCTTCCACATACCCCCTCTACCTCTCTTCTCCTACTTTTATATCTCTTTTTCCTCCTCCCATTACCACCACTACTGCTCCTCTCCTCCTCCTCTCCTTTTATCTCTCTCCTCCCTATTCCCCTTACTCCATTTATCCTCCCTCCCTCTTCCTTTTACCCCTTCCCTAGGCCTTTCCTACCTCTTTATCTCCCTCCTCACTTTTCCCCTTCTCACTTCCCCCTCCCCTCCCTCCCTCTCCCTCATCGTCCCTCTCTATCTCCCCTCCCGTGTCTCGTCTTCCTCCCCTCTTCCTCCCCTCATAATCCCCTTCCCTAGCCTCCTCCCTCTTACCCCTTCTCCCCTTCCCCTTCCTCCCCCTGCCTCTTACCCCTCCTCCCTTTCCCCTCTTCCCCTCCCCCTTACTAATGTCTAGCAGCTTACCCAACTCTGTGTACCTGGCGGACAGGTTAAAGAAACACGCCTCAA
>NC_137024.1:38656164-38763664 GCF_032717465.1 Coenobita brevimanus | reverse complement strand
TGAAGGGTTTATAAGGTTTCGGGTTTCCTCCTTCACTTTAAGTCCCCCTAGGATGAATAAAATCGTCGGAAGATACCGAGAAAAACCTGTATGACGTCACCCGATTCAAGCGATTAACCTCCCCCTCCTTCCCCTGTTGCCACCCATTCTTGACCCCTTCACTACGAATACCACTTTTTATATTTCATCCCTGCAACCACCAGACAATTTTACTCTCTAGGCCACGACGTCTTAGGCGACAAGGGATAAAAACCATCGTCCTCAACCCTTTGGCTAGGACGACGCCTGTGTGTACCCCGTTCTGGCAGCCGTCTGGTGAGTCTGTTCAGCTTGGGAAACACCCCAAGAACTTAAGGCGGTGGGAACAAACGACATGACCGCTGCCACGCGATGACGAATCGTTTTTAATAGGATTCTCAATGGCCAGACGATTTCACTCAGCTTAGGAAAGAAGTCTCGTACTGAAGGGTCCTGCTGCGATTAAAACCCCAAACCCTGTTCTTTTTTACTGTGTTCTCCGACTTGTTCTTCTGTTCTCGTTACCCCGTTCCAAGATGTTCAGTAGCAGGAGGTGTATGTCATGTCACTGCTAAGCGCAAAATAGTTTTATTAAGTTTCGAGGAAACTTCGACTGACAATGTTTTGTTATTATAACACTGACGACGATACCTCTACTGATAAACAATAAAACAACAATAATGAGAGAGAGAGAGAGAGAGAGAGAGAGAGAGAGAGAGAGAGAGAGAGAGAGAGATAGGCCGGGGGGGGGGGTGAAGAAAGGCAGAAGGAACTAAAAAGATGTGGATGGAGATCAGACAAGAGGTAGAGGGAAGACTGAAGAGGATGAGACTGGAGGAAGTCTGGAGAAATGGAAGAGGGATTGGGGAGGCGGCAGAGGAGGGATTAAGTTACTGCGGGAAGGGAAGGATAATCGACTGAAGAAGAAGAGGGTTTGGAATAGAAGTAATAGAATATAAAAGATTGGAGAGGAAAACAGGAAAAAAAGAAACTGGTGAAGGAAGAGGGAGGATCAGAGAAAACATAAAATAAGGATTAGAACGAGAAGCCGGAGGAAGAAATGGAGAAGAGGTAAAGAAAGGATTTAGGTATTGAGAGAAGAGGAAATATATGGACTGGAGAAGAAGCGGAGGAGTAGAAGAAACAGGGGTAAGAAGAAGGATGGGAGAAGAGATTACTGTATGGAGAGAAGAAGCATAGGAAGAGGAGAGGAGTGGAAAAGAAAAAGAGGAAAAGACTGGAGAAAGAGAGGGCAGAAAGAGTGGATAAGAGATAAGCAAGGATTAAAGGAGTGGGCGAGTGAGCGACAAAGGCCGGGTGATTGGTTATCTGAGGGATGATAACCACAGGCACAAAGGAGGTTAGTGGCAGGTCAACACGGGGGTGTATTATAACCACTACACCATATCAACACATTGCACTACACTACCACATCACACAGCCTTAACACAACACCATAACACCACAATGCAACTATAACTCAACCCAGCACCACAGAACACCCTGTAACGCAACACCATAGCACCACAGAGCAACTATAACACCACACAATACCACAACACATCATAACACGCCACAGCACTACAACATACCGTACATCACACAGCATCTCAGAACTGAATACAGCACCACAGCACATCTCAGAGCAATGCATCACAACACCACACAACACAAAGAAGGTTTTATAAGTAGGTCGCAGGGGGGAAGGGGGCGTCTTATATCTACCGGTACAACACCACCTCTCAATACCACAACACAACATACTGACTTACATCCAGCAAAACCTTACGAAACACCAAACGGCACCATAACACACCACAGTACATATCCTATCTCTCAAACAGCACACGACAGTTCAACAAAGCCTTACTGCACAGCATAACAAAACACCACACTGCACACTATAACACAACACCACACTACACACTATAACACAACACCACATTGCACACCACAACACAACACCACACTGCACATCATAACAAAACAACACACTGCACACCACAACACAACACCACACCGCACACTATAACACAACACCAGATTGCACACCACAACACAACACCACACTGCACACCTCAACACAGCACCACATTACACACCACAACACAACACCACATTGCACAACACAACACCACATTGCACACCACAACACAACACCACATTGCACACAATAACACAACACCACACTGTACCTCATGACACCACACCACACTGCACACCGCAACACAACACACTGCACATCATAACACAATACTACACTGCACACCACAACACATCACCAAACACTACCACAATACCACAGCCCCTTAATACAAACTAAGCTATAAGCAGGTCACACGTGGCCACTTTATAACTACTACAGCACCACAACACCACAGCGCAACACAAATAAGCCTTACAACTACTACACCACGCACCATCACAGTACCACCACACTACAACACAATAACCTCACAGGATACAGTACGCAGAGGGTTATAGGTAGGATACAAGTGGGTGCCTTATGCCAACTACATCACACACAACACCACAACACCATACAACGGAACCTCAGAGCACCATAGCACTACAACACACCACAGCATCACACAACGCCTCATGCAAAAACCACAAAACAAGGAACACGTAGCACATCGAACAGAGGCTCCTTAGCACTCAGGTTCCTATGACTCACCCAGCTGAATAAAATCGTCTGGTGTGAGCTGGAATCCGATACTAGTCTGCCCCGAGTACGAGAGGGTTAACACTACCACACCGCACACCACGCCAAAACGCATCACAGCAAACACCGCACACCGTCGCAGAACCACTTACAGCAACACACACCACACATGGCCATCAAAAGGGAAGGCCTCAGCAAGCCAAAATAAGCACCACACAGAACACCATCAAGGAGCATCATGCAGCATCCAGGAAATAAAAAAAAATCAAAGCAGAACCCCAACAAAGCGCATCAATTCAAAAACACTTGAACATGCGATTTCAATACTTTGATACGCGACTTTTCTCCGTCGTTATCAGAGTGCTGAGGGGGAAGGGGTCAAAGAAGGGACTTGGAGGGATAGGTGGGTGGGGAGGCGGAAAGGTCAGTAGCCTATCTGGTTCTTGGTGCTCCCCTACTCATACCTACTCTCCCTTTTATTTACTGTCCCTTACAAATGATTCATTTCCTCACTCAGTCAACTCTCTCCATTATATTAACAACTTATTTTTCCTCTGACTCACACTCCTTTACTTATACTCTCTCTTGCTTACCTGACTCTTTCTTACTCATTTGAGTCTCACCCATACACTCACATCTGATTCGTTCTCTTATCCATATCCATCCCTTCCTTTATTCACTCCAGCCCAACCACAAACTCAGTCTCACTCACCCACCCTCTCCTGCACTCACCCACTCTCACAATCACTCAATCTCCTTCCTGTAACTCAAACATTCTTTCACTCATTTACTCAACCCATAAAAACAAGGAAAGGGAAAGAAAAAGGAAAGGATATTCATTTATAAAATCACCAATAACCAAGGCACAATTATGTAGAGATATACAAAACATAGACGAATCAAAGCACAAACACAAATGCTGACTGTCTTCTATACTAGTAACAAAACAAAAACCGACTGAGTCGTCCACACACACACACACACACACACACACACACACACACACACACACACACACACACACACGACCTGCCTAAACAATTCCAAACAGCCTATATTGAATTCAACTCCACACACAGAATCCAACACCTTTCAAAAAAAAAAAAATGGAATCTCGTGCACACAGCATCGAAAATTCTTTATACACGGAACCTGATCCCTTAAATACAGAATCCAAACCCCTATACATCGAATTCTAACCCTTCTACAGTGAATCCAAACCCTTACACATCGAATCCAGACCCTTATACACCGAATCCAATCCTTTATACAGCGAATCCAATCCTCCGGGAGCCCAGTCCCACGCAGATCCCACTCCCAGGCTTTTAAGACCCGTTAGATGCAAAAGTAAATCATGGACGCCCTCTCTCCAAAAACTCGAATCCAATCCCTTATGCAGAATCCAAATCCCTCTCTAAGTCCTACCGATCACGAATAAGGAATGACACGCGGAGTAGATTACGAACACGATTACCAACGCACTCCATTATTAACCGAGGGAGAGGCAAAAATAACCCGGGATTAATTCACAAGACATTAGGATTATCCCCTGGCAAGGCTGATGCTCTCCTGTTGTTTTTTGTATGGAGGAGTGCTGGGTCCTTTGTGCCTTTGTTGCTGTTGTTTTACTGGACGGTATAGACGATTGAATCCCTCTGGTTTCTGGGGGGGAGGGGTTATAGACGATTGAATATGGCCACGTTAGTATTTTGCTGCGAAGCTGTGTTTGTTTATGTATTAGGCTAAAAGTGTAATGTATGCAGAAACTGACTCCCTTTTCTTTGGGTTACGGACGACTTAATCACACATTTTTATTTATTTTTTGAGGGTTAGTCACATGAATTCACTAGTTTGTCTGGGATTACAGACGACTAACCTTCCTTGTTTTTTGTGTGGGTGTAGCCTAGTGGACCCTTTGATTTTTGTAGGGTTATTGAAGAGTAAATTCCCTAGGATTCGTCACATTATTGACGATTCAATCTCCCTTTTTGTAGGGTTACTGAAGACTAAATTCCCTAGGTTTCGTCGCATTATTGACGATTCAATCTCCCTGGCTTCTGTGGGACTTATATAGATGACTGAATCTGCTGCTTATCTTTATCGCTGCGAACATATATTTCTAAATGAATGTGCGTGACTGGGTATTACTGGGCATTTGTATAGACGACTGAATCCCATAGTTACTGTGGGGATTATAATTGACCGAATCACCCAGTATTTATGGGGGTTATAGACTACTGAATCCTCAGTTTTTGTGGTATTATAGACGATTTAATTCCCTAGCAACTGTGAGGCTATATACAATTTAATTCACGAGTTTTTGTGATGTTCTGCACGACTGAGTCCCCTGGTTCTGTGGTAGTTACAGACGAACGAAACTGTTGCTTCTTGTTTGTGTTGTGACTGTGCTTTTATGACTTCGATTTGTGTGTGTGTGTGTGTGTGTGTGTGTGTGTGTGTGTGTGTGTGTGTGTGTGTGTGTGTGTGTGTGTGTGTGTGTGTGTGTGTGTGTGTGTGTGTGTGTGTGTGTGTACATATTAAAGTTTGCATGTATAATGTGTGTACAAATTTATGTACCGGTACCTTAATTACAGCCACTCCTCCCTTAACCAAACACACACACACACACACACACACACACACACACACACACACACACACTTTTCACAAAAATATTACGTCATTGTGTCAAAGTACAGAGGGCCCCCTGGTCAATATGCGCCTCAACCAAACCCACCCTTAAGTCCATTCGTCATTAAGGCCATTTTTCCTGCTTTCAACCCAGGGATTATCACCCTTGTGTCCGGCAGTCGCTTATCACTAAATGCCTACGAAATCTTCCCACTTGAGAGCTTTTAGTCTAATCTGAAATCGAGTAATCTTATCCCTCCGCTCTCTCTCTCTCTCTCTCTCTCTCTCTCTCTCTCTCTGGGTAAGGGGGACAGAGAAAGGAAGGTAAAGGGAGGGAGACGGGAGAGGAAGGGAAAGTGGAGGGAGAGAGGGAAGACATGAAGTGAGAGGGAAAGCAAGCGAGGATGGGGGGGTATGTGACCGGGAGAGGGGAGAAGGAGAGGGAAGCTAAGAGGCAGATGGACGGACAGAGGAGAAAGATGAAAGATGAGGGGAGAGGTTAGATGAGGAGAGGAGAAAAGGAAGGAGAGGGGATAATTGTTGAAGAAATGGGGGAAGAGGGTAAGGGAGGAGGGGGGTTGATGAGGCGCATGGGGAAGGAAGGTGTGAGAGCTGAGAATGTGGGTGGGGAGAATGGCAGGGGACGACGGAAAGGGGCAAAAGTGAATGGTGTGCAGAGAGGAAATAATTACCAAAGAAAGCGGAGGGGGGTAAGGGGAGGGGTAAGAAGTTAATGATGAAGGAAACGATGGAAGAAGTGAGAGGGAAGTGAAACTTTTAAAGAGGGATGGGGAGAGGGTGAATGAAGTGAGGGGAGGGGTACGGGGGGGTGAGAGGTGAGGGGAAAGGGTATTGGGGGGGAAGTGAGGGAAGGTGTAAGGGGAGGGCAAGAGGTGAGGGAAGGTGTAAGGGAAGGGTGAGTGGTGAGGGGAGGGGCACAGCAAGAGGGGGGGGCAAGGTAATGGGAGGGGTTATACCAAGTGATCCTCCTTTTCCCCACGCCACACCCCCACGCAGCCGTGTAAATCCTGCAGTTCTCCTCACACGGGATTTATACGGGGCCCGACCCTGTCTAGCTCGCTGCGTCGGGGGAGGGCAGGGGTTAGCATGGGCAGGGGTGAGCATGGGCAGGGGTGAGCATGGGCAGGGGGACAGGCTGTTTTGTGTGTGTGTGTGTGTGTGTGTGTGTGTGTGTGTGTGTGTGTGTGTGTGTGTGTGTGTGTGTGTGTGTGTGTGTGTGTGTGTGTGTGTGTGTGTGTGTGTGTGTGTGTGTGTGTGTGTGTGTGTGTGTGTGTGTGTGTGTGAGAGAGAGAGAGAGAGAGAGAGAGAGAGAGAGAGAATATCCATTTGCGTTCTTGTATCCGTGTTTGTGTATGCTTTAGTATGTCTACGTGCGTTCCTTGCCCGTGCACATGTGTGCGTGTTCCCATGTGCGTGACGTTATCTGCGGGTGGTGTACTGATAAGGCACTCCAGGCTGCCTCAGTACCCATTAATCACCCACTTTGTTATCAGTAGTCTAAGCAGATTTAAGTACGCCTTAATCCTTATCTGCCTCTCAGGGGTGTGGCACTGGATGATGGCCAGGATTAAAATGCCAATCATCAGTATTACTGTTTGTAACCATTTGTAAAAATGTGTAGTGTCTCAGTACGAGTATAGTATGTAAGTGGTTGTAAGTAGGATCCAAGTAGGGCGCCACCGCTTGCTATGTCTGAGCGCTTGCATTAACATTACTACTACTACTACTAAAAATACTACTACTACTACTACTACTACTAATAATAATAATAATAATAATAATAACGGTAATAATAAAAATAATCGATCTTTACTTTGCCCGGATAGAGACCTGCGAGGTATTGTTTTTTGTCGAGTTTGTTTGTTGTTTGTTAGCAACATAACGGTAAAACGGCTGAATGATATTACATGAAACTTTCAGGATATACGGGCACTGGCCCAAAAAGAAAGTGGTTAAATTTTGGAGGTAATCGAGTGACCCAATGGTTGAAGATCGATATATTAACTATATAGAAACTCGTAATACGGGCTTCATTTGGCACCAGGACCTTTGTCCTTGAATGACCGTGAAAGGTCAAACTCAAGGTCACGGATGTTCAGAGGGCTATAACTCGAAACAGGTTAACGACAGAGAGAGATTTACTTTTGTCAACATATAGGAAGTCCCATACTGCTTTTATATTGGTACCATGACCTCTGACCGCAAGTGACTCTGAAAGGTCAAATTCATTGTCACAGATATTCAGGAGGCTTTAAACCGAAACTCGTTGAAGATAGACATTTATTATTACCAAGATACAGGAAGTCTCATATAGGATTTCATTTGGCAGCATGACCTTTGACCTTGAGTGACCTTGAAAGGTCAAACGCAAGATCACGGATTTTCAGAGGGTGTACTTTGAAAACATTTGTGCCATTACCTTAGACTTTAATTGAACACTGACAATAAATGGCAGAAACGAGCCAGTATTTAACAGCAATAAAATAACTGCTGTCAGGCAAGGTTTGTTGTGTCTGGCACCACCTGTTATATACTGAAGTGGAGGTGATATATTATTATTACTATTACCGATAGTGTTGTAGTTGGACCCCCCCATCATTATTACTGCTATTATCATTATTAGTATTAGTATTATCTAATTCCTCAACATTCAAAATATAGACCGCCTGTTCCGTCACGCACGCCCTTATTATACAGATACCGTAAGTGATATTTTAGGAGACTGACATGATCACATAAATAGCCACGTACGCTGAATTTATTTATTTATTTATTTATTTATTTATTCTTTACTTATTTTTTAAGGTAAGGTGTGGTCCAGCTGACATGTCCTTTTTTACAGGCTGTATGGAGAAACTTAGAGCGTGGTTACCTTAAGATTTTTTACTCATTTACCAGAAGACATCCTGACATACCGTACAAGTTAAACCCTTCAGTTCGATGACGTATTTGATTTCACTGTTGCTTCTGTTTGACCGTATTTTCATCATCATCATCATCGTAAGTACAGTCATTCATCACTATCATTATCGTCATCACTCATCATCAGCATTCCAACACAATTTCTCACTACTTCAACGGTGGCACCAGGTTACGAAAATAGCTTTTGAAAACGTAGTAGGTACCGGTATCTGGAGTAATATGGGTCACACACACACACACACACACACACACACACACACACACACACGTACACACACGTATTCACCCGTCATTCAAGCCTCCGAAAATCTCTCTCTCTCTCTCTCTCTCTCTCTCTCTCTCTCTCTCTCATAATTATACAGGAGACTCAGAGAAAGCAATAATTATCATAAGAGTAACTGACAATATTAATTTACCATAATAATAATTTACTGTATCTTTAATTGTAATGTATACAGTATAAGAGTCCATTAAAATCTGATAATTAAGAGGATGTACCTGAGACAAAATAAAATGGCTGAGAGAGAGAGAGAGAGAGAGAGAGAGAGAGAGAGAGAGAGAGAGAGAGAGAGAGAGAGGGAGAGAGAGAGAGAGAGAGAGAGAGAGAGAGAGAGAGAGAGAGAGAGAGAGAGAGAGAGAGTGCACAGATTATATTCTAAGAGGCGGAACACGTTTTTAGTCTGGGTAACCATAGACGATTTTTTTCTAGGTAACGTGTGTGTGTGTGTGTGTGTGTGTGTGTGTGTGTGTTAGACTGATAGACCACTTCATCCTGTGTACGTGAGGCGATTTTATTTTGGGCAATATTAGACGATTATTTCAGGGTTAGTCAAGACTATTATATTCTGACTACAAGGATACGATTTGACTATGGAACACTGCACTATTTTACTATGGTTACTGGCAGACGTGTTTATTCTCTCTCTCTCTCTCTCTCTCTCTCTCTCTCTCTCTCTCTCTCTCTCTCTCTCTCTCTCTCTGCCGTAGGTATTAACGCTAGACGATGATAGCCTGACTACTACAAGGATAATTTTATTTATCGAAGAGAATCCTCCAAGTACATTCAAAGTGTGCTTGCGACGCTGCCCCAACCCCGTGCAGTTGATTGGATGAGACATGTGCAGGAAAGGTGATACTCTAGCATTTCATTTTTATTTAGCCTTCAATATAACTGTCACCTTCATAATACCTTGCAGAATATATCAATAATGTAATGGTCGTAGTTTTTGAAGCAGGAGCAGTTGCAACGCCAGACTCATTTGAAACACGATCACAGTGGACTGCAAGCTGAAGCTGCCTCTATCCTCAGTCCACCAGCCTACTTTTGGGAGATAAGGAAGTAGTTGAAGGACGTCTGTATAACCAGGCATCTGAGCCGTCTGGTTATGTTGGTGCCACCACATGAAGGCTTCCCTCTCCAGCACCATTCTGATGGTACATGTGCTGCTTAATGTAATAAAATAATTGTAAGGAATGTAATGCTTCATCCCTTCCATATTTCAGTTACCGGTACATTTTATCACATTTTGCCTTCTGTGTCACTGTCTGACTCTTAATACCTTCAATAATAATCCCATACCAGACGGAATAAAAAAAAAAGATATTGAATACATAATCGTGAAAGGCAATGGCACAACCTTTCCTTATTTTGATCATATTTTATTTATTCTTCTGTGTCACCGTCACCCTCGCATCGCCGTCTAGAATTAATCCACGATGCCAGGGGACAATAATATGAATTAATATGTTGATAGTGGAAACAGCATACCTGCGTGATGAGTACAGGTAACTCCTGTGCGTATGGCCCTTCCTCCCCTCCACGCCGGTGATGTATGTTTCATTTGAATCAAGTTACCATGCGGCGATTTTATTCAGCTGTAATAATGAAGGGATTTCCCATGGCTATATCAAACTACTCCAGTTCGAGAAAAAAGATAGTAGGAAGAACAAAAAACATCTGGTGACAGCAGGAATAAAAAAAAAAATGTCACGTAACTGCGGGTCATGCAGGCCAATCACAGACATAGAAATAAAATCCTTACCTCTATACAGGATCAGATACTGTTATTCATCTACCGTCATTGCGTCAAAAGAAAATAGTTTTTGTTCTCCTCATTCACAATAAATAAAAAGAAACATATGACTTCACAACTCGCAGTAAAAAACCTCCGTTTTCTGGCTGTGATGTTATGAGGTCATAGGTGGCAGTTGCAAACACTGACCTGCCTTTCCTTGGACACACACTAACCCTTGCTGCAACACAGTACACCATGCTGCATCACTGGACACACCTACTACAACTGTAGCACGTATGTCTTGCCATGTAGCTACCCGTGAATATATATATATATATATAGATATATATATATATATATATATATATATATATATATATATATACATACAATAAAACGCGACTTGTGACGACAATTCTTTCCACTTAGCTTATTTTTATTTTATGGTTTGGGTGCCAGGCACTGCTTTGGGGACAACTTTAGCTCACTGCTGTAATGCTTCTGAGTAATGCTTAAGAATACTGTTTCAATACAACATCTATACTGAGGTATACTTACTTCTATTGTAAGAATTTCATACACGATTTTATCCTCATAACTGACCTTTAAGCATCACCCAATCACGGCTCTGCATTCATGATGGGGGAGTGGCTAGTGTGCTAGATTATCCATAGAAATTATATGAACTTGGGAAAACTGACTTATCACAAACTGTTACTTATCAGTTCTTATCATCACATGTTACTGGTATCATTTATCATCATCATTAAAATAAACATTATGATACTGCACCGAAATCATTATCACCCAGATCATGCAAACATGATAATTATTCACTATAATGAAGATGAAAGAGACAGAACAGAGAGAGAGAGAGAGAGAGAGAGTAACTACCTCTCACCACCCATAAAGGCAAATACTAACAACATATAAATAAGCCTCCCCCATATGCATTATACAGTCTTTGTCCTTAAGAAATACCTGAAATCCGGGACTGAATTTATACAGATAATATATACGGTCGGGAATACCTCAGGGACCTCATCCCCCCCAGTAATATCAAACACACACACACACACACACACACACACACACACACACACACACACACACACACACACACACACACACACACACACACACACACACACACTCCTTTTCTGTAAAAAAAAAATAAATAAGTATACACTGTCACTGTAACAGTATGTGATGAGGTCCTTGGCCAAAGTGAGCCTTCTCCTTTGACAGTGAGTGCTTGCAGTCGTCAAAATCAACGTCTGCCCATGCTGAAGAAGTACGAATCTGGGAGAAATGTATGTCTACAGTTAGGGTGATGTCTGTGAAAGTGGGTATGCCACCAGAATGAACCGAGCGTGTGTGAATATAAACAGGCATATCAAGGGACATACAATATACAATTACGTACTTGAAATACCCACAATGACTTTATTTTCACACCCAGGACTCATGAAGCACGTAGACAGCAAGACAGACAGACCACGGTACCTACGAGTCGACACGCTTCCCCCTTAAATATGCACAAAAATACACGTCATCTCCCCATACAAATAGTCTCTCTCTCTCTCTCACACACATACACACACACACACACATATCTCTCTCACACACACACACACACACACACACACACACACACACACACACACACACACACACACACACACACATACGATCTTCCTCCTACACAATCTTTCCCTTTCATCCCCACCCCTCCATACACAGCCCACCCCACCCCACCTCCAACCCCCCACACAATATTATAATTATTTTGAAGGCATAAACCCTCACTAAGCTTGAGGTAGCCGGCACGACTCATAAGCTTAAATACCCGAGTAGATAGGCAGAAGATTAATCGTGCGGTGGGATGGAGCTGGCTGATTTATTGTGCTGTGTGTTGGAGTGTGTTGCTGTGTGCTGTGCGCTGGAGGGGGAGGAGGAGTGTGTGTGTGTGTGTGTGTGTGTGTGTGTGTGTGTGTGTGTGTGTGTGTGTGTGTGTGTGTGTTCGAGGACTGGTGAATGGGTGGAGTGGGGTGGAGTGTGTTTGTGTGCGTTGTGAGGGTGTATGGGGTAGACAAGGAGGGTGTGTAAGGGGGGGGGGAGAGAAAGGAATGCGTGTAATAGTAAAAATAATACTAATACTAATACTAATACTGCTACTACTACTACTAATAATAATAACTGTAATAATATTAATAATCCATCCATAATCCAATCCAACGATGCCCATTGAGAAGCGTAGGAGGCCGGGGCTAGGCAAGTTGGTCCCGGCATTTGAGATGAGTGACCTCCTCACTCATCCCTGAGTGGCATTCCGTGGGCAATAAACCCCAACCACCCCTTGGATATAAACCTACACAGGCTCAGTCCGATTGGAGCGCCTTAATTACCCACTAAACCAAATAATAAAAACAAACATGATCGATTTGTTAAGTAAGTTAGCAATCTTGCTGCTGTACCGGATATATATGTGTCTGTGTGTGGACCTGTGAAGGGGTGGGTTATGGTGGACTGTGGTGTGGTGAAGGAGGTGGGTGACTTACTGTGGTGTGTAGTGTGATGGGCTGGGTGTTTAGTGAGGGGTAGGCTGTGGTAGTATGGTGAGGGGTGGGGCTGTGGTAGTATGGTGAGGGGTGGGGCTGTGGTAGTATGGTGAGGGGTGGGGCTGTGGTAGTATGGTGAGGGGTGGGGCTGTGGTAGTATGGTGAGGGGTGGGGCTGTGGTAGTAGGGTGAGGGATGGGGCTGTGGTAGTATGGTGAGGGATGGGGCTGTGGTAGTATGGTGAGGGATGGGGCTGTGGTAGTATGGTGAGGGATGGGGATGTGGTATGATGAGGGGTGGGGTTGTGGTAGTATGGTGAGGTGTGGGGCTGTGGTAGTATGGTGTGGGGTGGGGCTGTGGTAGTATGGTGAGGTGTGGGGCTGTGGTAGTATGGTGAGGGATGGGGCTGTGGTATGGTGAGAGGTGGGGCTGTGGTATGGTGAGGGGTGGGGCTGTGGTAGTATGGTGAGGGGTGGGGCTGTGGTAGTATGGTGAGGGGTGGGGCTGTGGTATGGTGAGGGGTGGGGCTGTGGTAGTATGGTGAGGGGTGGGGCTGTGGTATGGTGAGGGGTGGGGCTGTGGAAGAATGGTGAGGGATGGGGCTGTGGTAGTATGGTGAGGGATGGGGCTGTGGTATGGTGAGGGGTGGGGCTGTGGTAGTATGGTGAGGGATGGGGCTGTGGTAGTACAGTACGGGGTGGGGCTGGGGCTGTGGTAGCATGGTGTGTGGTGAGGGTGTGGGTAGTGGGTGTGAGTGGAGGGGTGATATGCGGTGGCTGTAATGCGTTGTTATGGTAGAGGAAGAGAAAATTTTGGAAGATGGCAGCAGCTGTGGTGGCAGTGGTGGAGGTGGAGGTAATTGTGGTGGAGATGGTGGTTGTTGTGGTGACGGTACATCCTGCCTCACCGCCGCCGCCACCGCTCATGTCTGCCGTTAGACATGAGCTGCCAAAGTTACGGTAGCGTGTCTCTTCTTCCATCATCATCACCATCATCATCATCATCGTCATCATCCACATAACCATCAGCAGCATTAACCGCATAATCATCATCATCATCACCACCACCATCTCCACCCTCATCATCATCATTATCATTACCATTTTCACCTTCACCATCATCATCACCTTCATCATTATATCACCATTATCACCACGACTCCATAACCGCCACCACCATCGTCATCATAGTATCATATTCCCCGTCTGTCTTATCAATCAGCCTTTTATTAACTTTTCATCCCTTATTCATTACCCTTCTTATTCAACTTCATTTTCCTCTTCTGTTATTCAACAAGGGAAGAAATGAGTTATCTGACAGGAGCATGTGGAGTTACGTGGAGAGACATAGACAACTGAGGAAGTTAAGGAGCGTTGTGGTGTTGATGTGGTTGTGCTGGATAGCGGTTAGAAGTACAATACCTTGACATGGTTTGGCTATGTGAAGGGAAGGAAGAATGAGAGACTGACTAGTAGAGTGTATGTTGTGAAGTGGAGGGGGAGAGGGGAGGGGAGACCTAGGATGAGACAAGTGCTCGTGGGGCCCTTCGGGGCCCCTCGCACTTGCTCCTGTGGAGGGCTCTCGCGCTGTGCGCTTGTTTTCTCGTGCTTCGCACTCGACTCCTCGTGCTTTGCACTCGTTTCCTTGCGATTCGCTCGCGCGTTGCGATCATTTCAAGTAATCAGAGTCACGTTTATGTGCTATTCTAGTCTAACGCCGTCACTATAGGCCGTCAAGGTGACATAGAAGGGCCCAAGATGGTCTGTTTATGTGCTGTTCTAGTCTAACGTTGTCACTTGGATTTTTTGCAGCTAACCAATTGATCGTGTTATTTGCAGTTTCGGGAATGGAACCCAAGTTGTCCGAACGCAAGTCCGAAATACACACACAGACACACGGCTACTGTTATAGTATATTTTAGTTGTAGCTATGAGCAAAAAATTCTACGGAGATCCTATGCCGGGCGCCGGGAGCGGCGTTTTTGGGTCAAAATTTGATCGCTCAATAAATATAGTAAAAGTTTTTCAATCGTGATGGGACCAAGTTTTTTCACATTAGCAAATTTTTTGCGATTTTTGTGCCAATTTTGGTGCGATTTGATTGTGTAGTTTTGGCTGCCCAAAATACACACACACACACACACACACACACACACACACACACACACACACACACACACGGCTAGTGCTATGGTACATTAGATGAAGAAATGGGGTGGAAAAGTATGTGAAGGTGGTGTGACTTGGAGAAAGGGCAGCCTCATGGCGGAGGCCAGGTTGACACACACAGAGGTGATTTGTTTGTGGCCATCCCTTCCGGGATTAAACATCTGGCTATATACAGATACATACATGCTCCTTTCACCTCTCTCTCTCTCTCTCTCTCTCTCTCTCTCTCTCTCTCTCTTTCTCTCTGTCCATTAATTCTTTACCATTCTCACTCACTCTTAGCCTTTTCAGTATGATCTTCTAATATACTATAGCATTAGCCGTGTGTCTATGTGTGGGTGTGTATCTTGGGCAGCCGAAACTACACAATCAAATCGCACCAAAATTGGCACAAAAATCGCAAAAAATTCACTGATGTGAAAAAACTTGGTCCCATCACGATTGAAAAACTTTTACTATATTTAATGAGCGATCACATTATGACCAACAAACGCCGCTCCAGGCGCCCGGCATAGGATCTCCGTATAATATTTTGTCCAAAAGTATAACTAAAATAAAATATAGCAGCGCGAGAGTCCTCCGCAGGAGCAAGGGCGAGGGGCCCGAAAGGCCCACGAGCACTTGTATATTCTATTCTTGCTACAGTTTGATCATTTCAGTCAGCTTGGAACAACCGGTGACCGTATAGCAGTGAAGGGGCTTAACACGACAATCAACCCCTTCACTACCAAGCCATCCCTTGTACCCCTGACACCGCCAGACGATTTTATTCAGCTTGACACACCCTCGTAGGGAAAGGGTTAACTAGCCTCTGATTCACTCTTCACTGCTCTATTATTCACTCTTAATTGTTCTCATTCACACTTATCGCTCTTCTTCATGCTCCTTTTATTCATTCTTCACTACTTTCACACTTTCATTCACTCTTCATACTGTATCTCCTACCTCTATACACTCTTCACTGGTCTCATTCTTTTTTCACTCCCCTCTCTCTTCTTTATCCTGCTTTTATTAATTCTTCACTACTGACATTCACTGGTCTTTCCGTCTCTTTTTCTCTCTGTTCATTAACCCTTAACTGCCCCTAATTATTCACTCTTCACTGCTCTCTCATTCACTCTCCAAACCTTCTTCTTCATCCCCCTCATGCATTCTTCAGTAAATTCACTCTGTAGTACCCTCATTCACTCTTCATGTGGGGAGGATGAAGAGCGAAAAACTAACGAGGAGAGTGTATGTGAGTGAGGTGGAGAGGGAAAGAGGGAGGGGGAGGCCATGGATGAGATGGAGGGATGGAGTGGAGAAGTATATGAGAGAGGGGGGTGTGAGCTGAAAGGCAGTGAAATGACGGGGACCCGGGCGACATGGAGGCGATTTGTTTGCGGCCACCCCTTACGGGATTAAGGCGTCTGGCAATAGATAGATACACTCTTCATCTTTCTATTCACCAGTCACTACTCTCATTCACTTACCTTCATCCTCTTGTCATTCTTCATTTTTGTCATTCACTTCACATTCCAGTCTTCCTTATGCATCTCCCCCCATTCATTCTTCACTGCTCTCAACTACCTCATTCATCATGGACGCTGTCAGCAAGGTTCCAGTCTTCATTCACGTCACACAAGGATTATTCATCGGTTATACGCTGTGCATATAAACTGAACAATAAAGGGGGATTGTACTGGGAAGGAGAACAGAGTGAGAAATAGAATAGTTTGCCTCTTAATATTTCGTTTTCTCTTGGTCTTTTCACCCCTTCAGCACGATAACGTCTGTGTTCTGCCCGTCACATAGAATTGATTTAGCTTGACCTACGGCAGACTTCTCGTTGTGAAGAGATTGTGGCGGTGATGCATTATACGAAGCTGAAAATAATGACTAATTATTCTCTCTCTCTCTCTCTCTCTCTCTCTCTCTCTCTCACACACACACACACACACACACACACACACACACACACACACACACACACACACACACACACACACACACACACATCTATCATAATAATACGGATCATGAAGATTAACTAGACAAATAGCTAGATAGATAACAGAGATACATAAATTATGTGACAGCCATATAGCTGGACAGACAGATACAGAAACGTACACAGGCATTCAGATAGCGACGGGATACAAGATAAAGAGCTCTGGTGTGTAGCTAAAGTGACATCTCAGTTCAAATTAATCTCTTCAGTACGACGAGGCCATCTTTAACCTCTTCACCCCGATGACGTACTCTCTTTTATTCATACTACCACCAGACAATTGTCACATTAAACTTAGGTAGGATCGCTATTAATGGAGGCGTTAAGTACAGATAAATTATACCTAACCCCTCCACGTCGAAAAGTCCCCGCTTAACTAAAATGTGCTTGCGTCAACTAAATAGCTAAATAAATAGCTAAAGGCGTCTGATGGCTATGGTTAGTTGTGGGTGCTGTCCAAGGATGATATATTCAGCAAAGGGTGATGATTTATGGCAAAGGGATCAGGCCTAATGGAGTCTGCTTCTAACTCCTTTCAGTGCCAGAGTTAACCCTTACCCTATTTTGTTCTTGCTATTTCCAGACAGTTTTATTCACTTTAAAATATACTATCTGAACTGGAAGGTAGACATAACCTAGAGGTCTGCCTAATGATATCGTCTGGTCAGATATGTCCTTCATTACCCTGCACACTAATATAACTCTGTCCTTGGTTGAATTAGCTATATCGTCGGTCGGAAGCAAAAATATTGAAAAAAAAAAAAAAAAAGTCATCGATCTGAATGGATAAAGTGGACAAAATAGTTTCGTGGCAGCAAGAATTAAACGGTACAAGAATCCATCGTATTAAAGAAGTAAAATGCTAAGTTAAAACCTAGTTATCAGAGTAAGTTATTGTAGTTTCTTTATCAAGCTAGGGACGGTAAGGGTCAGTGCCTCGCTGGACGTAGGCACCCTAAGTTAGGCTGCCGTGGCCCAGAAACTTTTACCGATACATTACGATGACGATCTTTTTAGTTCATTCTCGTTTACGTTACCCTCACACAATGTTATTCAGCTTGGGATAACCCTCGTGGTGAAGAGGTTACAAACATTCCGTAACCCCTTTAGTGCGATGGCGTATGGAGGGGGAGGGAAGGGAGAAGGATGAGAGGGAGAAAAGACGAAGAGGGGATTACTGCAGGAGGCCAGTTGACCTATGCAAGGCAGCTCCGACAGGAGTAACTAAACTATCTGAATACAAACATAGGCAACGCTACGCTGTTGCAACTCTCCATCTGACCAAGCACATACCCCGCACCTCCCTGTACACCTAACCAAGCGCATAATGGCCCTCCCCCCCCCCCCGTATAACAGAGACATTAAAACTTAAAAAATTCAGTAGTTTATCCAGGGTAAGAATGATGTTATGAGCAGAATCGACTGAATTAAGACGTGCTTTTTTCAAATAGGCAGCCATTTTTATGACTGCAAACCGGCAATATGTAAAGTCATGAAACTTCATACGCAATTAGATATTCACATAATCACTTATCAGGTACAATAGGCTACCTGCCTCCTAGGTGTAATTGTTGCAGTTTTAATAGAAAAATGCATTAATCAGTTTTATGTGTTCCAGCAATTTCATAACATTATATAATCTCGTGGTATTCTAACTACAGGCACCGGGAGGCATATTAACACATTCCTGGACACTCTGAAGCCTGTACCTGTATTAGAGGCGGAGTCCTAGCCCGGAAATGATTCCTTTTTACTTTTACAATGTTAAAAAAAAAAAAAATACTATCAAAATGCACCAGTTCACTACCAGACACATAACTATGTGAAATATCATGACTATAGTGAATACTTTCTGAGTTCTGGCCCGGAAATGAAACCTCTACACCCAGCCAGCCGCCCTGCCGCCCAACTCTACGGACGGACACCTACTGATCCCAGTGATAACAACACCCTCAGCTGACTATGTCAGGTGGAGGGTAACCACCATTCCTTAAACACCTCAACTATCACCACTACAACCACCATCCTTAACCACCACAACTACCACCATTACTACCACCATTACAACTACCATTCCGTCAACACCTCAACCAGCATCACTAAAGCCACCATGCTTTACCACAATTACTACCATAACAATCAACATCTCTAACCACCACAACTACCATCACTGCAATCAACATCCTTAACCACCACAACTACCACCATTACAACTACCATCCTTAATCACAATAACTGCCATCATTACAACCACCATCCTTAACTACCACAACTACCACCATTCCTTAAATACCTCAACTATCACCATTACAAACACCATCCTTAACCACCACAACTACCACCATTACAACCACCACCCTTAATTACCACAACTACCACCATTACAACAGTTTTTAATATCACAGGTATCACAATTAGTACCACTACTACCATCACTACAACCACCATTAACTACCACAACTACCACCATCTCCCCTCATACCACTCCCCTCCCTTGATAACGCCAAAGAGGGAGGGGAAAATAAAGGAAAGAGGGGAAGGAAGTGAGAAGAAAAGAAGAGAGGAAAGGAAGCGAAGGGAGAGAACAGAGAGGGAATATAGAGGAGACAGAGAGAGAAAGGAGAAACAGTGGAGAAGAGAGAGAGGAAAGAAGGAGAGAGGAAGGGGAAAGAGGGAGGGGAGGGGAAAGAGGAGGGAAGGGAAAGGAATAAAGAGAAAGATGGGAAAAAAGGGAATGAGGGGAGAGAAGAGAGGGAAAGAAGACAGAAGAGAAGGAAGAAAGAGGGCAGACGACGAAGAAAGGAGAGAAAAGAAAGGGGTAAGAAAGCAGAGACAAAACGTAAGAAAATGGGAGAGGAAAGGAACAGGGGAGGGGAAGAGAGAACTTTAGGGGAGAGAGAAAGGAGACACGATAGAGGGAGAGGAGGAAGAAAGGCCGGGGGGGGGGTGAAGCGAAGGGCAGGGAGGGGAGAAAAGAGAGGGGACACGACTGAGGGGGTGAAATGGGAGAGGGAATGGGAAAGGAGAGAGAGGGAAATAAAGAGAGGGACGAGGGGAGGGGCGAACAGAGTGGGGAGATAGGGGAGAGAAGAAGGGTAGAGGGAAAGAGGGGAAGAAAAAGAAAGGAAGAGGGAAAAAAGTGGAGGAGGAGACAGGAGGAAAGAGGTGATGAGAGAGAAAATATAAACAAGAGAAAATCAAGAATATGAGAGAGGAAGGAACAGAACGGGGGAGAGGAATGGGGAGAGGGAAGGTGAGGGAGGAAGGGACGCGGGGAGACAGGTGAGGGGAGGGAGGGACGTGCAGAGATAGGACGAGGGGAGGAGCCCAGAGAGGCATGGAAGGGCACGAGAGAGAGAGAGAGAGAGAGAGAGAGAGAGAGAGAGAGAGAGAGAGAGAGAGAAAGAGAGAGAGAGAAGGGGGGAGGGGAGCGAAGAGAATGAAGGGAGGCAGGAGAGGGGAGATACAAGGAAGTAGAGACAGGAAGGGAAAGAGGAAAGTAGAGTGGAAAGGGACGAGGAAGACACTGGAAGGGGAGGCAGAGAGGGGTAGGGGAGGGGAAGCACATGAGAGATGTCAGCGGCGAGAGGGGAGAGGGGAGTCAGGGATGGAGAGGGGAAAGAGAGGAGAGTCAGAACAGGAGGGAGAGGGGAGTCAAGGAAGGTGAGAGGAGGGAGAGGGGAGCGGGGAGGCAGAGGGGAGAAGGGCGGGAAGCAGAGACACGAACGAAGGGAGAGGGGAGGGATGAGAAAATAGGTTATGGACGAGAAACAAGAAACGGAGTGGGAAGGAAGAGGGGAGAAAGGGATGTAGGGGAACAAGAAAGGGGAGAGAAAGGAGACGAGGGGAAAGAGGGCACAGGGCGAGAGGGAAAGGGAAGTCACAGAAGCAGGGAAAGGGGGGGGGAAGGGAAAATGAAGTAGAGGAGGGAGGAAAGCGGAGAAAGAGAAAGGAGGAGAGAAGGAAGAGGGAGGGAGAGGGGATAGCGGGGAGATGATGCGGGTGACAGAATAAACAGACGCAAAAGAGGGGAAACGAGAGGAGAGACGGAAACAAAAACACAAGTGGGGAGAGGGGAGAGAAAGAGGAGAGAGAGCAGAGAGAGGGGAGAAGGGGAGCAGAGACAGACAGCAACGAGAGCAGAGGGGAGAGAGGGGAGGAGAGAGGGAAGAGAGAGGGAGGGAGAGAGAGAGGGGAGAGAGGATTAGCCCCCTCCCGGATGATCCTCCCTCCAGCGGCGGACATTTTTCTCTCCACACTACGAGGAGGAGGAGGCTTCTTGCTCTCTCTCTCTCTCTCTCTCTCTCTCTCTCTCTCTCTCTCTCTCTCTCTCTCTCACACACACACACACACACACACACACACACACACTCACACACACACACACACACACACAGATATATACAATCAAATAAGTACATAAATAATAATCAACAGAAAATGTGAATGAATATATATAAAAATACAAGAAACAAACGAACACAAACAAAAATAATACATGTAGTCAATAAAAATGAATAAAGCGGATAATTAATAAAACGAACAAACGCCAGATAAATACAAATAAATAATAAAACAGAGGCGTGGGGTATTTAACATGGAGGTGGGCTGCAATGGGGTGTTTATAATGGCTAATTGTGGCTATTATACACGCCTCATTAGCCACAGCAGGGTAATGGCCAGTGACAGGGGTATTGGTAAGCACTGGGGGGTATTAAGGGGTACTGGAGGGGTATTAAGGGGTACTGGAGGGGTATTAGTAGGTACTGGAGGGGTATTAGTAGGTACTGGAGGGGTATTAGTAGGTACTGGAGGGGTACTGGGATGTACTGGAAGGGTATCTGTGGTATCAAAGAATAGCAGAATGACTGGAGGGGTATTGGAAGGGCACTGGGAGGTACTGGAGGGGTAGTGGGAGGTACTGGTAGGATGCAAGGGTATCATGAGGCACCAGAGGAGTACAGAGGTGTACTGGGAGGTACGGAAGGGCTACTGTGAGGTACATGATGGATATTGGAGGGGTACTGGGAGGTATTGATAAGTACTGGAGAAAATCTGCTTCCAGACATATTCCTCACTATATTTCATTCTTCAGACATTCCTCTTCCTCTTGGCTCTCCTCTTATTCTGCTCCACCTCCTCCTCTTGCTTTCCCTCTCTCCATTCTTCTAATCTTTCGATTCCTCCTTACCTCTTCTTTTCATAGTCTCTCTCTCTCTCTCTCTCTCTCTCTCTCTCTCTCTCTCTCCGTTCTTCCCTTTCCCCTCCCCTCCTCCCTTCCACCTTCTGTCACTCCTCATTCTTCTTTCCTTAATCTTCCCTTCCTCCCCTCTCCTTTCTTCGATCTCTCTCATTCTCTAATCCTTCCTTCCCTCTCTTTCTTCCTCCCTTCATTCGTTAGTACGCTCTTCTTTCTTCTCCTTTTTTCTTCTTCTCCCTTTACTCCTCTTTCCTCCTTCCTACTCTCCTCCACTCATTCACTCAGTTCTTCCTTTTCTCTCTCTCTCTCTCTCTCTCTCTCTCTCTCTCTCTCTCTCCCCTTTAGTCTTCCTAGGTAGGGAGACTAAATCCGTGAGTGAGAGGGATGGGAGGGGAGGGGAGGGAGGGGAGGGGAGGGAGGAGGCGAGGGGAGGGGAGGGGAGAGGAGGGGATGGGGAGGGGAGGGGAGGGGAGAAGAGGGGAGAGGGGGAGGATAAGAAAAAATGTGTGTGTGTGTGTGTGTGTGTGTGTGTGTGTGTGTGTGTGTGTGTGTGTGTGTGTGTGTGTGTGTGTGTGTGTGTGTGTGTGTGTGTGTGTGTGTGTGTGTGTGTGTGTGTGTGCGTGCGTGCGTGCGTGAGAGAGAGAGAGAGAGAGAGAGAGAGAGAGAGAGAGAGAGAAAAGCAAATACAGACGGACAGATATACGATAGAAGAAATGACAGACATACATCATTCCACAAAACGCTCGTGAGTCCACAATACGCTCGTGAAGAGTAGGGTACCGAGGCTAGGCAGCGCTGTAAAAAAAAATATACCGGTAGCCTAAATGAACATGTGAACGGCCAACACAACGACCAAAATCTCTCATGGTATAATAATGATGATGATGATGGTGATGATAATAATAATAATAATAATAATAATAATAATAATAATAATAACTCCTCTTAGGGACTCGAATCTAGGCGTCTACGGCACTAGATCTCCAGTCCAACCAAGGCTTCTTACCACTACCCCGCCACGCATCCCTCAACCCCCGCCAAACCACCAGACACTAGTTTCTCAGTTTTTCTTGCTGCCTCCAACTGATTTCATTTAGCTCAGACAGGGTTATCGTGCCGCAAGAATTACACATTATGCACTAACCCTTTCTGTCCGACGATATTTTTGTTGCCTTCAGACGACTTTATTCAGCACAGACGCCATCGTAATGAAGAGATTAATAGTTACCCCTCTCAGTGTGGCAAAGACATTTTTTTCCTTTATTCTTGCTACCTCCAGGCGCTTCATTCAGACTGGGAAGGGAAGGCAACAATCCTCTATAATCCCTCTTAACAAAAGAAAATACTCTTAACCTGAGGATAATCGTCTGAATAAAGGAAGAACAGACTATAAAGGGCACAATCGTTGAAATAATTAACCAGCTGGCCGAGGTGGATTGCTTTCAGCTGTATAAAACCGTCTGGCGTCACGTGGGATACAATACATTTTGACCTTTCAGCCAAGGAATATATCGCAATCTTTTAACCTAACATTTTCCATACCTTTCCATCTTTTTTTCTTTCTTTTTTAATGCTAAATACCTGTTCCTTCCAGACGATTTTACTCAGCTTAGGAAGCGTCCTCCTGAGACAAGGGATGCACTAGAATCTCCATTAACCCGACATGTAAATATTCACTTTTATGTTACTTTTAAAAGCTGGGTCCATAGCAAAATTAGTCATATACAAACATCCAAGCATATGTGAAATGTAAACTGTATACAAGCATCACAGCACTTCTTCCTTACTAGCTTATTTCCGCATATAACGTTAATGTCCTTCCGTGTGTATATATGTCCACAGTGAAGGTACATACAATTATAATAAGTAAGGATAGTACAGTGTAATGTGCAAAATAAATCCCTAGGCATCTCATTCTTCCAAGTGCTTTCTCATATGTCACGCTAATATTATCTTGTGCGTATTAATGTATGCTGTGTCGCTATTAAAATACGTCGGAAATACAGAAAATACATCATTAAGCACTTGTGCGTTAGTAGTTTTTTCTGTGTTACTGGTGAGAACTATGATAATATAAAAAAAAGACAAAAACAAGGTAATAATGCTAATACTAATAATCAATATCAAGGGCTAAAGATGTATCAGAGAGCCTCCCAAGCCAGCGGGAATATGGCCCTTATGGTACACATGCCGAAGGTTCAGTATCGTGTGTCGTTACCGCAGGAGGGGTTCTGCTAATTAAAACCTCTCTTAACCCTTTCGCTGACTTGGATGGATTTGGGTCCCTTCAGGCTCATCCCAGACGATTTTGCTTTGCCTACCCATGGAAATCCCAGTAGTTAAGGCGCTACAACCAATATCACTTTAATACTATCCTGCTCCTTCCGCTCCTATGGACATATTTCAGTCTTGTATTCAGGCGAACAACACACGATTTTGTTCAGCTAAGAAAAAGTGCCAGGAGTCAAAGCGTTATAAAGCTATTGATTAACGCTCACTCTCCTATAGCCACACTTAGTCACTGGCTCAACTCACGCGCGCCCGTGTGTGAGGGATCATCTGCGATCGATAGTTAGACTGTCAAACGATAATGGCATTACAATAGTCGCGGCTCTGTGTGTAATATATAATGCTGAGCTGTACACGGTGGGAACACTGCTGCGGAGAGATGAGGAAAACGTACAAAAGCAGACGTGTGTGTGTGTGTGTGTGTGTGTGTGTGTGTGTGTGTGTGTGTGTGTGTGTGTGTGTGTGTGTGTGTGTGTGTGTGTGTGTGTGTGTGTGTGTGTGTGTGTGTGTGTGTGTGTGTGTGTAATAATATGAACTTGTTCGCTGAAGATGATGGAAAAACTGCTGAGAGATGAGAATAAAGTACTCGTATTGCGACGAAATGTGGGCTTATTGGCGGTGTAAAATGAACTGCTAGGTTGTAGATGCCTGTACCACTGCGGCGGTGAGATGTGGACAGTAGTATAATTACAAGAGGACGTGTAGAATGAAGCGATACATTAAATCTCAAAAAGAAAAGACAGGCTGACAGCTTGAATGACAGGTAGAAAGACAGACAGATAGATATAGACAAAAAGATAGTTCAACTGTGTACGTGGGAGATACATCCGAACGTGCTTTCAAGAGATTTCCTACCAAAAAGAACTCTTACACAATAGTTATTAATCGTAAATAATAATAATAACAATAATAATAGTAATAATAATAATAATAATAATAATAATAATAATAATAATAATAATAACAACAACAACAACAATAACATTTTAGATATATCATTTAATTTCTTCAGTCGGAAAGGCCTCGACTATGCAGAAAAATATTGTGTGGAGGAAGACAAAATAGTTTAGCGGCCAGAGTAATTAGCAAAACACATGAACAAAGTAAATGGGGTCACGCCTTTACTACTACCACGCCTTTATATATAGTCGTACCACCGCCCGACCATTTTATTCGGCTCAGAAGTGTTCCCTCGTAGTGATGGGGTTAAAGATCTTCCCATAAAGGTCAAAAGTCATGGTGGTCTAGGTTGCATGACCCCATCCTCACATTCCAGTTCTGGGAAATATCTTTACTCCGCATTTCTTGTGTGACTTCCGCGCTTCACTGTGTAGCAAGGGAAGCAGGGAGTGTGGGAGTGGGAACAGGGAGGGAAGAGGGGAGGTGTGGGTTATGGTGCGGAGAGGAGGAGGAGGGGGAGAGGAGGAGGAGGAAGGGAGGAAAGTGAGGGGAGGAGGAGGAGTGAAGTGAGGGGAGCGAGGAAGGGATTAGCAGCAAAGGGAGAGGAGATAAAGGGAGGGGAGGGGAGGGGAGGGGAGGGGAGAGGGGAGAGGAGTAAGGAAGAAGGGAGGGACCATGAAAGAAGAAAAGGGGAGAGAGGGAAAAGATGAGAAGAAATAGAGAAAGAACATGTGAGGGGAGGGGAAGGGAGGGATCAGAGGGGAAACAAGTGATGTGACGTGATGCAAGATGTGGTGTGTGTGTGTGTGTGTGTGTGTGTGTGTGTGTGTGTGTGTGTGTGTGTGTGTGTGTGTGTGTGTGTGTGTGTGTGTGTGTGTGTGTGTGTGTGTGTGTGTGTGTGTGTGTGTGGTGAGCGGGGACTGATCAGAGAAGGGCAAGAGATGAGACAAAATGATGAGATAATATACAGTGGTGATGGCAGTGGTGAAGGGAGAGAGGAGTATGTGGCGGTGAGGACGTAGAGTGGTGAGGAGTGTGAGCGGTGAGGGGAAGAAGGTGACGGAAGTGAGATAGTTGTGTGATGACAGAAAAGTTAGTGATGAGAAGGGAGAGAGTGGTGAGAGAGAGTAATCAGGGGAGAAAAATGGTGTGTGTGTGTGTGTGTGTGTGTGTGTGTGTGTGTGTGTGTGTGTGTGTGTGTGTGTGTGTGTGTGTGTGTGTGTGTGTGTGTGTGTGTGTGTGTGTGTGTGTGTGTGTGTGTGTGTGTGTGTGTGTGTGTGTGTGTGTGTGTGTGTGTGTGTGAGAGAGAGAGAGAGAGAGAGAGAGAGATAGTGAAGGCACCCTAGCTACGCCACACAGGCCATGTCTCAATAAGGCTTCATCATTTACCCCACCCCACCCTACCTTCATGCTGCATCGATTACCCAACCTCTACCCAACCCTCCACGTACCCCTACTCATCATCATCTCATCCAACCCCCATCCCCCGCACCTATCCCCTACCTTCAACCCTTCCCTCCAAACCCCCTATCCAACAACCCTCTCTGAACCCCTCCCCAACCCCAACAGATGGCTCCCTACCACCTCCAAACCCTCACTTACTCCATCCCCTCCCCTCAGCACTCCCCAACCCCCCGCAAACCCCTCCGTTCCTTTAAAATATTACCCATCCCCTCTTAACCCCCTCTCTGTCACTCCCTTAACCCCTCCTAACTACTCCCCTACTCTAAACCCCCACCCCCTCCCCCTCACCAGGCCACAAAACCGGTTTTTTGTCACATCTACGAATTTGGCGGATTTTTGAAGGCCGGATCCGAATTAGCGAAAACTTGGCATCAAAAATTGTGGAGTAGCAATTTTACCTTTGGGTTCCAGTCCTGTTTTGGCGGACCTTGGTGCTGAGCTTAACCCTTGGCAGGCGAAATACAGAACTTCATACTGTATTACGCCTAACGTAAAATTATTATTATTGTTATTACTATTATTACTATTATTATTATTATTTAAATACTACTATTATTACTACTACTACTATTAATTATTATTAGTAGCTCAGGGATGACCAAAATGCACCCACATTAACGGAGTCTTCACTGTGGATATATTACAATTTCGGCCCGACCTGAAGCCAACTAACAGGTCCTGATGAAGGCTCAGGTGAGGTGGAAACTGCTCCATCTTGTCAAAAAACAACCTCAGTGAAATTAAGACACCCAGATAATGCAACAAATAAGTTCACCCCTTCAATCCGACAACGTAATATGAATTTTTTTGCTACTTTCATAAGCTTTTATTAGTTAGGAGGGATTTACGCACAGGGGCTGCTAAATAAACCTTCACTGATCCCTGAATAAAAGTCTTAACATGGCAAAGGATAAACTTAAAAATAAATAAATAAAATGTCACCAGATGCAAGAGATTAAAAACTACCAGTGTCTTCCTTTTTGTTTTTTATTTGTAGCCAGATGAAAGTGCGCTAAAGGGGAATGGGGAGATAATGCGGAATACACGAGTAAAGGATAATTAAATGTTCAGTAAATGAACGGTAAAGCTTGGATAATTATACAACAGCAGCGAGGAATGGCAAGATAAATGGAGGATAAGAATATATACGTTTTTAATAACCAAGATAAAGGGCAGATGTATACAACAAATTAAGAACTACAGAAAACTAAAAATACAGGGGAATATACGAAAGATAATGGTAGATAAATGTGGAACAAACGACTGAAAACGGACAAAGGTTTAAGGAAATAGTAAACAAATGTACAACAAAGTTGATATGCGAGTAAATGTGAAATAAACGAGGGAAAACGACACATACATAATGAATTAGGCAGAGGAAAAATGGTAGACAAACGCCAGAATAAAGGAGGAGAAAAGGGTAGATAGACAGAGCTGTGGAATAATCTGGTGCGGCCCGGAGGACGGTTTCTGGCCGGCGGGTGGCACTCCTGCGGATAATCTTCTAATCCGCGCGGGCCCCAACCCAAACATCCCGCCGCGTCCCGTCCGCTGCATCTGGCCTCGACTTCACCTTCCCTCCAACTCTTTCAATCTCAAACAAACGTTTGGAGAAATAAGTAACTACTATATACCTAAGTATTATTCCATAGCAGATGGTTTTTGTAAGTCTGAGTGTTCGGGTGTGGATTGGGAGTACAGACGAAGACGAAGACGAAGTTCGCATTCCGCCGGGGGACAGGAACGCGCTAAGCCATTTCTCTCCCTCGCATTTCTCCCTTCATCCGTTTTTACCGGTTTTGATTCTCTTTATTCGCCATCGCTGGCTTCACCTTCTACTGCGCTCAGCCCTGGGGGACGTCTTTATTCTAGGACGCAGGCAGGAGGTAGGCAGGAGGCAGCAGGCAGGGCGGAGGGAACAGCGAGTAGGTAAAAAAGTAAACAGAGTGGGCTGATCAGGGCGGGCCATTAGTCGCTCGGCCTCCACAGGATTCTCCCGTCCGTCGCCAGCCGCCGCCGCCACTCCCGCCGCCGCCACCCGTCGCCGCCGCCACCGCTGCTCTCCTCTCCTCTCCTCTCTTCTCCATTTGGTGGCCGTTTGCATTTCCTCTTCGTTAAATCTCAGAAAAGGGCGGGCAATTTTGCATTCGTCTTTGCACTAACCTTCGACTTTGTTTATAATCGCCATATTATTCAAAGTGATTTTATATTGGTTAATGTAGTTTTCGAGGAACTGTGCTGCTAACACTGATTTATTGCTATAATCACTATAAGCTGTAATAACACATGAATCTTCCTTCATAACAGGATCGATGATCATACAGTAATAATAATAATAATAATAATAATAATAATAATAAAATGATAATAACAATAAAAACTATAAATATCAAAACACACACACACACACACACACACACACACACACACACACAGCGACATGTGTTCACGTCATTCAGTCTTAACACCACCACAACAATAACAACAGCACAATAGAAGATGGGAGAGAAAAAAGTGGAAAGAGGCGGCAAGGAAGGGAAGGAGGAAAAGAAAGAGGAATGAAAGAAGGAAAACTGGACGAATGAGAGAGAGAGAGAGAGAGAGAGAGAGAGAGAGAGAGAGAGAGAGAGAGAGAGAGAGAGAGAGAGAGACGGCTTAGAAAAATAAAAATAAACGGAATAAAATGAGAACAGAAAAGATAAGAAAAACATAGAATAAAAGTAAAGAAACATACTGAAAGAACTGCGTCCCTTAATTATATGAAGATGCCAAACATAAAGTAAGATAACCAGGCAAGTGATGATGATGAAATGTTATAGCAAGGACCACCGTATCTGCTGGCTAGGCTCGCCGTGTTTGTCCTGCCGGGAATGCGGCGGTTTCACTGTCGCAGAAGCACAAGTGGCCAAAACATCCCTCAGAGGACATCAATACTCTTTCTCGCTCGCTCTCTCTAACACTCACACACACACACACACACACACACACACACACACACACACACACACAAAGTGAACATCGAGTGACAAATATACAATCCGGGGTGTACACGCAAAACTAAACCTGCGAACGAAGCCGTCTCAGGAACACAAAAGTGGCAAAAAATCAGAGGACATCAATCTGAAAAAAAAAAAATCAATTTCGGAAAATCAGCTATCGGACACCAATGGCTGCGCGTACAAAGTTTTCTTTGAAACAGTTTGTAGTTTGGAGTTTTGCTAAATACACTATACACCGGTACACATCCATATACTCGTATACGTAAGTACGTAAAACCACATTCAACGCCAACAGAATAGCTGTTGATAAAGAGAACAGTTTTGGGGATGAGGATGATACTGATGACGCGTCCTAATTTTTTAGTTCTTTCACCTCTTACTGAGCGGAGAGAGAGAGAGAGGGGGGGGGTAGGGGGACGACTGTGTGCTCATGTATGTGAGTGTTTTTAGATTCAGGCATATATAAACAACACAGAATACATACAGTACTAATTACAAATGTACTCTCCACATGGAGAAAGAAGCACATATGATTAATGTAAACAAAACGTACTCTAGCACATGAGGAAAGAAGCGCATATGATTAATAAGCCCTGAATTCCATGGTCTTAAATCCCCGTTAGGCAGACCCCAACCCCACACTTAATCCCACTCCACGCTCCCTACCTTCCCCTCCCCTCTCACCCTCCCTCTTCCCCTCTTTCAACACAATCTCTCTCTCTCTCTCTCTCTCTCTCTCTCTCTCTCTCTCTCTCTCTCTCTCTCTCTCTCACACACACACACACACACACACACACACACACACAAACTCTTTCCTTTTCCTTTCTTTACTTACTTCCTGCTACACCATCTCTCCACTCTCATCACACTCTTCCCTCCCATTCTCTCTGAACAAACTTTCCAGTTTTCCTCTCTTTTCATACTCTCCCACCCTCCCTGTCTCAACACACCCTCTTTTCTCTCCCTCAACATGCTTTTCTCTCCCAGCACACTCTTCCCTCCTCCCTTCCTCTCTCTGTTCCGACTCTCACTCTCAACACACTCTTCCACTCCCTCCCCCTATCTAAATACACTTTTCCTTACCTTTCATTCCCCTCTCAACCAGTACACTTTTCTTCCCCTCCACTCCCAGCGCTCTCTCTCTCTCTCTCTCTCTCTCTCCTCACACATTCACCCCACACTGACATCCCACAAACAAACACACACATCCTAACACCTTCATCTGTGACCTCGAGGTAGGAAGGGAGAAGCAAGCAGTGATTTAATGAGAGGTTGGTGTTTGTTTACTTAAGTCGCCCTGAGACAAATGACTGGGTAGAAAATGGTTGGAAATCGTAAGAAGAAAACTCTCTCTCTCTCTCTCTCTCTCTCTCTCTCTCATGCCGTAAAACACTTGGCGTTAAATCCTAAGTCGAAGGGTTAAAACACACAGATGCATAGACACACACAGACACCTTAAAACATTTGGTATAATCACACACACACACACACACACACACACACACACACACACACACACACACACTGCAGCATCAGGGAAAAAATGTTACGTCATCCGTCCCAAATTGCGAGGAAGGAAGGATGGAAGGAAGGGAGGGAGGAAGGATGGAATGAAGAAGGTAGGAATGAAGGAAGGAGGAGAGGGAGGGAGGGAGGGTAGTTAGGCAGGTGGGAAGGAAGAAAGGAAGGGTAGAAGAAAAGACAAAAAATGAGTAATGAATGAAGAAAGGAAGGCAAGAATGAGGTAGAAACGGAAAGAAGGAAGTAGGAAAGGAAAGAAGGTAGAAAGGAAGGTATAATGGGCGTTCTGGCGAGGTAAATCTGGCCAAGGCGAGTTTTTAGGGCAGTTTAGCTCATCAAAGGCGAGAGTGAGAGAGAGTTCCAACACAGGCGACGCGGACGGGGGTTCTCTTGAAGGATTAAGTTTTATGTCGAACGTCCAGCTGCCTCGACGCGGTGGCCCTCTCTCTCTCTCTCTCTCTCTCTCTCTCTCTCGTTGTCTACACTCATCACTGGAGTCCTGTTTTGTCCACCAACTAGTCATAATAAGTCAGCCTTCTGTTGTAGGATATTCACATCTTGGCTCTCATGTTACAAAATTGTCCGTGTCTCGTTCTCTCGCTCGCACACTATTTTACAATTCCTCGCTAATCCACCTCAGGATGTGTCACTCGCTCTAGTAATGGACAATCATCATCTGCAGTCCTGATTCGTCTCTTATTCGTTGCAAATGTATCACTGTTTCGTGGAGAGTTGCCAGCAGTTCGTCCCATCCCGGCCCCTCCTCCACCCTCTCGCTCGCTCACTCTTTCCCACTTCGTCACTCGCTCCCTGAGGATGTCTCGCCTAGGCTATCCCCATAATCTGCCGTTCGTCGCTTGGAATCTTGTCTCGTCCCTAACTGTTTGCACCTGATACTTTTTTATCTTATGTTTCCCCCGTCTCGGCCTTATCTCGTCGCATCTCGGTTCGACCTCGTCCATCTCAGTCTTACTAGTTTCATATATTTTGTTTCTACCTCTACTTTTTCCCGAGTCTCGTCCTTGTAATCTGCCATTCGTCATTTATAGTCTAAGTTTATCTTCTAACTTGTTCTAGTTTCGTATACAGTTCTATTTTCGTTCCATGTTGTCCCCCTCTCGGTCCTACTCGTATCTAGTGCTCGCTCAATCATTCTCACTTCCTCTCCCGTCCCCTGAGGATATCTCACTCGTCCTTGCCATTATCCCTCGTCATCTGGAATCTCGACTTGTCCCCTAATTCGTCTCATTCTCCTTTACGCTGCAAGTTGTTCTCATCCCGGCTCTGTCCAGCTGTAACTCGACCTCTAGCTGGCCTCTCACTTCATCTCGTCCGCTTTAGATGAATCGCTCGTTCTCGTGAATAAAGTCTCGTCTCGTCCCTAACTCGTCCCAGTCTCGTCGCGGCTGGTCCTCCTATTATTGCAAGTTGTCCTCATATCGGCCGTATCTCCTGATATCGCGTTCCATCTCATCTCTCCAGGTCGTCCTCTATCTACCTCCTAACCTAACTTCTGTTCGTCTCTCTGTCTGTCTGTCTGTCTGTCTGTCTCTCTCTCTCTCTCTCTCTCTCGACCCCTAACTGGGCCTATCTTTGTACTAAACTGTCCTCTCTCGTCCTCCTGTAACTTGCTTTCTCTCGCCCTGACTCGTCCAATCCAATCTTACCTCGTCACTGTGTACTGTATGGCCTCTCTTCCGTCCTAGCTTTTCCTCTACTCGTCCTCTTCCGTCCCACCTCGCCCTTTTGCTTGGGTTGCCGACTTTTTGACACTTGTGGCCCCGAGACGCCCAATAATTTTCAAAGACACGCAGGAATCACAGTCGAACAGTTCTTATCAGTGACGCTCTGTCCGCCCACACGGGGGACTGGAGGGCAGGCGTGGGCTGGGCAGGGCAGGATGGGTGGAGTGGGGGTGGGATGGGGTGGGAGAGGTGGTACTGTGGCGGTGGGCGCGCGTAGGGGGAGGATGGGCGAGTATGGGGTGGGATGGGGTGTGGATAGGACAGGTGGGGAAGGAGCTGGAATGGCGGAGTAGAGGTGGGATGGACGGGGTGACGATGGGATGAGCGAGGAAGGGGCTGGACGGATTGAGTGGGGAAAAGATGGGCAAGGTATGGTGGAATGGGCGAGGAAGGGGCAAGGTGGGCGGGGTGCGTACTGGATGGGTGGGCGTGGTGAGCTGATGACAGTGGGGGTGAAGGATAGGTGGATCGGGGACAATGGACGGGTGTAGGTTGGTTACTGACTGATGTAGGCGTGTGTAGCTTGACTCCAGTGAACCGTGGACGGGTGTAAGCAGGTGTAGGTTGGTGCAGACTGACCTGGGCCAGCATATGAAACTGTGTAATGATAGTGTTGGAGGATGTGCAGGTTCTTAAATAAGTCTGGCAAGTGTCGGAGTTCTTAAATACGTATGGATGGCTAGGGGAGATCTTAGGTAGGTGTGGAAGCTTTTGGCACATAAAGGAGGGGGAAGTTATGGTAGGTGTGGGTGGTTATGGAAAGATTTGGGTAGGCTACTTACGGTTGAATGTAAGGGATTGTATGTGGGTGTGGATGGCTCTCACATGATCTAGCGGTATGGGTTGATGTGGAAAGCTACAGGTAGATATGGACGAGTGTAGGAGTGGTGAGGGCATATCAGGAACGCTTTAGGTAGATGTGGGTGGCTGTATGGGTGTGGTGCCGGTGGATGAGGAAGGCTTTGGTAGATGTGGGTGAATGTGGGTGAATTTATGCATGAAAGTACAGTAAATTGGTGTGGGCAGATGTGGGAAGCTTTAGTTACATGTACAGTAGAGAGAAGTGGGTGGGTGAGGGCGTGTGTGGGTGGGGTGTAAACAGGGTGGTGGTGGGGTGGGGACAAGAGATCCACACACTCCGTCAGCGTAATCGTGCTTCCTCCACCTCGATCCTTATTTATCGCTGTTTAAGCCAAAGCCAAGCCGATGGTGGGGGGTGGGGGGGAGATGGTAGTCCGGTCACCCCCTACCCTCCCCCTCCCCGGTTCGGTCTAACTCATCCCTGATCCACCCCTGATTCCTCCATACTCTTCTTGATTTATCCATGCTACACTCCTTTGTACTAAGCCTTCATATTATTTTTCCTATCATTACTATTTTACTATCATCATTATCATCATCATCATCATCATCATCATCGCAACAATTATCCTTACCCATTCTGATTTCTTTGTATCTGTCCTGACGCACCTACATTTATTCACTCACCTAACTCCTATACATCCATGCCGAATTTCTCACTCATCCATGCACATCCTCATTCATTTAACTTTATCCATAATAATCCCGAATGATGTGCACTTCTTTTGACTTATCCATACCAGTTCTATTATACACTTAAATTCATACTTATTCACTCATACTTACCTGAACTCACTTTTATTTCAATTTATCCAAACTTATCCTGGCTTATCAGCGCTTATGTCAGTTTATCTATACTTATCCAGACTCATCCACACTTATTCTGTTTATTTACACCAATCCTGACTCAATTACATTTATTTATTTCTTATCCACACTCATCCAAACACTTCATACCTGCCCAAAGAGGAATACATAAAAGATCTAGTTATACTGATCTATCCACATTTAATTTCATTCTCCCTAACTCAACTACACCTACCCTGACCCATCTATGCTTATTCTAACTCATCTATGCTTATCCTGACTCATCTACGCTTATCCTGACTCATCTACGCTTATCCTGACTCATCTACGCTTATCCTGACTCACCTATGCTTATCCTGACTCATCTACGCTTATCCTGACTCTTCATCCATCTACGCATGCCTATCCAGATTAAAGACCTACGCCTAACTTTTTATCCTTGATCCACATGACTCATCCATACTCATTTCGCCACACTCATACATATCCAGACTCATCAAGCACATCCTAAGCTATTCATATTGATCTTTGCTTCTCCCTCACACTCATACTGACCCATCCCAAGTTATCCATACTGACCTTACTTCTCCATCACACTTCCTTTTCCTTCCTGACTCATCATCTATTCTTATCCTGATCCATCCTGATTAGATTCGCTCATGCTGACTCATCTACATACAACGAAATTCACTCTGATTTACCCATGAATCATCCACTCACGCTGATCCATCCATCCATACGTGGCCTGTCTCACCCATCCTTATTCTGGCTCATCCATCCTCATTTATTAACCTGTTTTAATCCTGAACCATCATGACTTATCCTGATTCAGCTATCCTTCTTGTTCATTTATCTACACCAACTCTCTTCCACCATGAATTATTTGACTCAGCCATCCATACCGACTCATCCATCGATATTAATATACACTCATCCATACTCATGCACTCCTCCACCCTCATCCACCCTAACCACGTAAGAACACAGGATAACGCAGCTGTTTTAACTCACATCCATCCTTATTATTTTAAAACTGCTCCATCCATACTGACTCATGCACTCTGAATCAGTGACACATCCATCCATACTAGCTCACCAATATTAATATCTATTCTGATTCATTCACTTATAATGACATAAAACACACGAGGGTAACGGCTGCACAATGGCTGGCAGCTACAATAAGAGTGTGATCAACCTGTACATTCACCATCTATCTACATTCACCCACCCATTGTAATTCATTATACTCATCCACACAATCATCTTGAATCATTATACTCGTCCATCAATAATCTATCTATCTATAGCCAGACGCCTTAAGCCCATATGGGGTGGCCACAAACAAATCGCCTCCATGTCGTCTTATCCCCTCCCCCCTTTTTGCTGCCCTCCCCCCAGCTCACAATACTCCTCTCTCATATACCTCTCCACTCCATTCCTCCATTTCATCCTCGATTTCTCCTTCCGTCCACCTCTTTCACACACACTCTCCACGTTAGTCTCTGGCTCTCCATCCTCTCCACGTGGCCAAACCAAAAAATACTTCTAATGCTTTCTATCACATCCACATTCACACCACAACGCTCCTTCATTTCCTCATTTGTCAGTCTGCCTTTCCATGTAACTCAACATACTCCTTTCAAGTAACTCATTTCCACTGCTCTCGCTCTTGACTTGTGTCTTTCCAACAAGATCCAAGCTTCGCTTCCATACGTTAGAGTTGGTATCATAACACTACCATGCAGCAACTTTTTTACCTCCACGTTCACTTCCCTGTTTCTTATCACTGCTTTCAAGGAACCTGCAACCTTTCTTCCCTGTAGTGCACTTTCAAGCTCCTCATCCTCCAAGCTTCCATCCTTGCTCATTACAATACCTAAGTACTTAAATGCACTCACATTTTCCATTGCCTCCTCATCTAACCTCACTGTGCATTTAGTGAATTCATATTTCTCGAAAACCACAACTTTACTCTTCCCTACATTTACCTTCAGACGCCATTTCTTACCCACTCTCCCATACTCATTCACCAAGCCTTGCAGCTCCCCTTCGTCTTCACTTAACAATACAGTATCATCTGCAAACAACAGTACAGTAAGTTTCCAAACGCTGCCGTCTCTCATTAGGGTCCCTCCAACATCCACTGCTCTACCTTGTACACCTCTTTTATAGCACCACCTATATACAGACTGAACAACCATGGAGACATGACACATCCCTGTTTCAATCCAACATTCAGATAGAAAAATTCACTCATTTCACCATCCACAAGCACAGCAGCCTTAGTGCCCTCAAACATACTCTTCACAGCATTCAACAGATTCCCATTTACTCCATATATTCTTATTATTTTCCACATTCATTGTCTATCCACTCTGTCATATGCTTCCTCCAAATCCATGAAGGCCGCATACAACTTCTTTCCATTCTCTAGAAATTTTCCACTAAAGATCTAAGAATGAATATCTGATCTACACAACCCCTTCCCTTCCTAAAACCTCCCTTTTCTTCTCCGACTAATTCCTCCTTTATTTCCCTAAATCTGTCAATGAGTATCCTACCATATACTTTATTTACTTCATTATACTCATCCAGCTATAATTAGTTTCTCATTTTACTTCATTATACTCATCCATCTATCAACACATACGAATCGATAGTTTAATTCATTATACTTATCCATCTATAAGTAATTCATTATCCTCATCCAAATACACTTACATACTTATTTTGAATCACCATACTCATTCATCTACCATCACTTTCTCAATTAAATTCACCTTACTCATCCATCTGCGATCAATTTCTCACTTTACTTCATTCATTCTGATTCATATATACTCGTTCAACCATATTCACTCATTTGTTCTAATTCATCACAATAATTCCTGATGACCTGTTTCATCCACAGCCTGGTTATTTTTGCTCCACCCTAGCTCATCCACCCTAATCCACCCACAGTAATTCTGATTCACTCTGACTCATCCCTATCACTCGCATCCACATTACGGTTTTATCTGTCCAAATCCATCCATACTCATCCTTGCTCCATTCACCCTTCTCCCGACTCCTGCTTTCTAATTACTCCAACAATAATTCGATTTCACTCAATCATCCTAAGTTTGTTCATCCTCACTCATCCACACTACTGACTCCATCCTACCTCGTCCATTCTTCCTCCATCTATACTTCTTACTCATGACTCATCCATCCTTCCTCCATTCTGACTCATCCAAATTCCCGTCAGTGACTCATACATACTTCATCACTTCACACTCATCCATTCTTATTCATCCTCAACCCTGGCTCATTCATCCTTATTCATCTTGATTCATCCATCCCTCCTTCCCCCGGACTAATCAATCCTTCCTTCATTTTGATTTAACCATTCTTTCTCCATCCTGACTCATACATCCTTCCTCCATCTTGACTCATTCAGACTTCATCCACACACGGCTCATCCTTCATTCTGACTTATCCATCTCTGCCCCATCCTGATTCATCTACATTCGATTCTTCCATATTACTTCATTCCTGATTCACCCATCCATCTTCCATCCACACTTATGATTTACATCCTTCCTCTATCCCGACTCCGTTATTCCCCACCCTGCCTCACCCAGATTCCGATCTCCTCACCAATAATGCTGTCAGATCCATCCATACTTCCTTTATCCTGGCCCATCCACATTTTATTTGTACTCATCCATTCATTCACATTTTCCTATTCATCCACTTCCCTGACAACCATCCCTCCACCATCTTGACTCTTCCATACTTCCTACATCCATACTCATCCAGAATCCGCTTTCTTCATCGTCCTCATCCACACTGCCTTCACCCTGCGTCATCCACCCTCATCCAGACTCGGGCTTTCTGATCCCCTCACCAATAATCCGGGCTGCTGCCTCACCCTCGCTAATCCTGCCTCGCCCTGCCTCATTATTTCCTAATCCCAATTAATAAGAATTACCCTGACTCATCCTGCCTTGCTGTAACCCATGTTGCCTAACCCTGCCTCACCAACTTCACTTACCCTGCCACCCTTGCCGTGTCTATCTTTTTCTTAACCTCTGCCTCACCTTGCCCATCTCTGTCTTAACCATTGCCTCACACTTCCTGTCTTTGTCTCATCTCCTGCCTCACCACCCTGACTTAACCCTGCCATCTTTTTCTTCACCCTACCTCATCACTTTGACAAATCCTGCCTCACGTGTCTATCCTTGTCCTAACCCTCCTGTACCTAACCTAGCCTCCTGTACCTAACCTAGCCTAACACTGAATTAAACTCATGACCTAACCCCACCACATCCTTCCCACCCTACCTATCTATGTCTTTACCCTACCTTACCCTTCCTCACCCTGTCTGTGTCTACTTTCTGACTATATTAATTCTCCTTTAATTAGAAGACAAACAGGAACTCACTGGAAACAGGGTAATGGATGGTGGAATAAGTTACCTAATGATGAACCTGGTGCTCCTTGGACTAAACCTTTCATGAGTAGCCTAGATAGCACAGGACTATACTCTGCTCAACTTGACTAGGCGAAAAATTGCCATCCCTTCATCTAAATCGTTCAGCAGTGAAGAGATTAACACTAGAATATGATGCTAGTCACGAAGAAGTATTATGGAAAGGATGCAAGAGCCGTGGTATTGACTTATTCTGCCACTGAGCTACGAGAGACAGGCTACAACAGGACGAAAATCTCCGCCAACGAACTTCAGAGCGGGCTACGTAAGTCTCATCCCAGGCAATAAAATAGGATGAATTACGATTATTATTTTTTTTTCTAGACCGCAGTACGGTTATATATGTTCTCCTTCCGTCCTTTCCTATAAAGTTTCCAAGCCAGTTTCTCTATGATGTCTCTTCTCACTTTTTCCTGCCAGTTACAGTTAGACGGTTTGGCGGGTGGGGGAGGGTTTTCTTTGCTATCCTTATCATATTCTGAGTCTAGTCATGACCACAGGTGAGAGTTACCTTGTGTGGGTCAGGTGGCACTCTGCACATATCCTCTTTTCTGTTTTTCTTATGTTCTTCGGTACTTGAATCAGGTGACGTCTTTATACTTTAGTGTTGCTTCCCCCACACGATGTTATTCAGTTAAGGACAGATTTTCCAACTGGAGGGGTTTGATACCACTTTCGTCTTCATTAACCCCTTCAACACGAGGCCTTTCAAAATTAAAATCGTCCGGAAGCACCAGGAAGAAACCGGAAAAAAATCGGATTCCAGGGATGAACATGCTAAACCCTGCCTAATCCTCAATGAACTTTCTCTTCCTTATTTTATTCTCTCTCTCTTTCTCTTTTACCATCCCTCTCCCTCTCCTTTCATCCTTCCCCTCTTCTATTGATCCTAGTCTCTCTAATCTCACTCTCATCCCTTTCCCCTCTCCCCTCCCCTCCCCTCCCTCTCATCCCACTCTATTCTCTTCTATCCCTCCTACTGCGAGTCTTCCTATCCAATCCAATCTATTTCGTCAATCCGTATCAATTCGTTCTATTTCCCCAATCATACAATCTCAGTAACTGCCTGTGTGCGGTTTAATCCATCTCTATATCTGTCTTCGTTTGTTCATCTAACCATACATCCAACAGAGCATTTCATCTACCTTCCATCCTCTCTTTCGTCCACCCATCCAAATAAAGATCCATCTATCTAATCCATAAACCATCCAACCAACCATCCAGCCACCAAGCAGTCTAACCATTCAACCAATGAACCATAAATCCATCCGGTCTATCAAACCACTGAATCATCCATATACTGTATATATATATATATATATATATATATATATATATATATATATATATATATATATATATATATATATATATATATATATATATATATATATATACTGTATATCGCATCTCTCAACTTATCTTCAACCATACCAAACATTCACTCAACAATCCATCTGCCCGACTATACTATACCTCCCAGCTAATCATCCTTCTGTCCATCCAACCATCCACCTAACTAACCATACAACCATTCTCCGTATCATTCACTCGTCCAACCAACCATCCACTCACACCATTTACCCTATCAACCACTCCACCATCCAATACACACTAACCCACAACCACCTAACCATTCGCCCTTCCTTTAAACCATCCACTTCACTCTCCCACCTTTCTACCAATTATCCAGCCACACAAACATCCACCCACCTTACTATCCAACCATTTCCACTACCACCCATCCTTCCAACCACCCATCCTTCCAACCACCCACCTAACAACCTAAAAAATTACCACCCACTCAACCATCCACCTCCTCTGTCACCCAACCTTCCAGAAACACATCATCCACCCAACGATCCATCGACCCAGCCGTCCAAAACCACACCATCCACCCAACCTTCCACCTCTGCATCCCAGCCATATCAAGATACCATCCATTCCACCTTCCAACATACTATCCGCCAAACCATCCACATCCTCTACCACCCAACCATTCAGAATTGTACCATCCACCACTACAACCCCACCATACAAAGATACACACCATCCACCAAACCATCCCAAAACACCATCCACCCAACCATCCACAAACACACCATCCACCCAACCATCCACAAACACCATCCACTCAACCATCCCAAAACACGCCATCCACCCAACCATCCACAAACACGCCATCCACCCAACCATCCACAAACACGCCATCCACCCAACCATCCACAAACACGCCATCCACCCAACCATCCACAAACACGCCATCCACCCAACCATCCACAAACACGCCATCCACCCAACCAACAACAAACACACCATCCACCCAACCATCCCAAAACAAGCCATCCACCCAACCATCCACAAACACACCATTCACCCAACCATCCACAAACACACCATCCACCCAACCATCCCAAAACAAGCCATCCACCCAACCATCCACAAACATACCATCCACCCAACCATCCACAAACACACCATCCACCAACCATCCCAAAACAAGCCATCCACCCAACCATCCACAAACATACCATCCACCCAACCATCCACAAACACACCATCCACCCAACCATCCCAAAACAAGCCATCCACCCAACCATCCACAAACACACCATCCACCCAACCATCCACAAACACACCATCCACCCAACCATCCACAAACACACCATCCACCCAACCATCCACAAACACACCATCCACCCAACCATCCACAAACACACCATCCACCCAACCATCCACAAACACACCATCCACCCAACCATCCACAAACACACCATCCACCCAACTATCCACAAACACACCTTCCACCCAACCTTCCACTCCACCCTACCACCACCCCGTCCCCCCCTCCCGGCCCGGATTATACGTCAGCCACAAAAAAGCAGAAGAGCGGGCCTGAGGGGGATTGCCGTATGGATTAATGGATTACTGTATGGATTTATGGATTAGGCTCAATGCGAGGGGGGACGCTGGGGGATTACCCAAACCGCGGATTAGGAGCACCGCGGATTACGGAAATGAATAGATGAGCGGATTGGCTGGGTGGGGACTGGATGGATGGATGAGTAGATGGATGGGTGAATGGATTATACAATGACTGGATAACAAGACAGTTGGATGAATTGATTCCCAGGTGCATGGTGCGATGGATGGAGGGATTGGTGGATGGATGAAGAATAGATGGATGAGTGGATAACGCAGCCAACAGATGAATGTGCTGTACAATGAATGGATGAATGGACTGCGGGATAATCAGACTGCACAGTTAATGAATGAATGGATTATAAAATGAATGAACAAATGGTTTACTGATTGAATGAACAAATGGACTGCTGACTGAATGGATGAATGACTTACTTACGGAAATGATGGATGAATGGATTACACAATAAATGAGTGAATGACTGTACTGACTGAATAGATAAAATTATTCTGACTGACTGACCGACTGAATGAATGAATGACTTACTGTTTTAATGGATGGATGGTTTACTGACGAATGGATTGCACAAAAATGGATGAATGGATTACGGAATGCACAGATGAATAAATTACAGAATGAGTGGATGAAGTGATGACAGAATGAACAAACTGATTACATAATGTATTACTGGATGAATGACTGAGTTAATGAATGAATGAACGAATGGCTGAGTGGGTGAGTAGACTGGTATGGGTATGGATGAATGGACTGAATAGATGAATGGATTACATATATGAATGGATGAATGGACTGCTGAAAGAAACTATTCCTGAACTGCTGAACTGTTGAATAGATGGAGTACCAGATTAACGGATGAATGGGTAAATGAAGGAATGGATGACTGACTAACGGGGGTGAATGGGGCAGGGGATTACTAGACGCCGTTAATCCCTACGCTAAATCCTATGGTGTGGTGCTGGAAGGAATAAAACACCACACCACGACACACACACCAGCTCTAAACAGGGTAGTCGAGATCGGTTTCATCCCTCTGGTGTGGAGGCTGAAGGAAATCGTTTGGTGCTAGATGGATGGATGGATGGATGGATGGATGGATGGATGGACGGACGGACGAACGGACGGATGGATGGATGGATGGATGGATGGACGGACGGACGGATGGATGGATGGATGGACGGATGGATGGATGGATGGATGATCTACTTATCAGGTAGAGCTTGCAGTGAATGAGTGTGCGCGTGAGTGAATGAATGAATAAATGGTGAATGAATGAGTGGGTAAGTGAGTGCGTAAGAGAATGAACGAATGAATAGGTGAGTGAGTGAATGAAACAATAAATGAATGAATGATGAGGAGTGAGTGAGTGAGTGAGAGTGAGTGAATGAATATCTGAATGAATAAGTGAGTGAGTTAGTAAATGAGTAAGAGAGGGAGTGAATGAATGCATGAATATGAGGACGAACGGCTTACGAAAGAAAGGAAGACAAGATGGAAGGATTATTGGATTAGCGAACACGGATTAAATGAAGTGAACAAGGATTACCGTAACCCCTCCCTCACCCTGGGATTATCTTCCAGGTAGGGTCACGGTCAATAATCCCTTTACTCGTCTGACCTTCCGTACTAATGAAGCGAGACTCCCAACGCACCTGTTTGTTTGTTTTACCAGATTAAAGAAGTTTGTTTGTCTTGAGAGATGTAGCCCAGGATTCCAAGGGATGAATGAGGTGTGAGTGTCTGTGTGGCCCAGCTTTCCCTTGTTCTACTTTCGTGCTATGTGCTTCTTTGTTCTTCATCTTACTTCTCTCCCCATCCTTTAAGTACGACAATAATTCGAGTCGGGATATGATGATGATGATGATGATGATGATGATGATGATGAGGAGGAGGAGGAGGTGGAGGACGATTATGATGATGATGATGATGATGATGATGATGATGATGATGATATGAGACCACGACAACGACGACGATGATGAATAAAATCAGCACCATCTCATCAAGCTTGAACACTGTTTCAGGAGGCGACGTAAAAGAATTATTAACTACAACTGTATTTCCAGAGAATTATTAATGTTATTATCATTTTTCCTTACATACTGGCTGAGGTGTATTATTAAGAACCAGCTAGTGGATGTATCTGTACTTGCACTGGGATAGAGGTTTCACAGGCCGAATTATTGTGGCGTCAAGAGGTAATAAACAAAAGATGTCACTGTAACGTAGTGGTTAAAACTTCAACGTGCATTACTAACCCCAGTAGTATGAAAAGCCTCTAAGACGAACACATCCGTCCAGCGTCACCCCCTCCCCCCTACGAAAGACAACATCGTCTTTAAAGTACTCCTACGCTGAATCAAATCGTCTGACGGCAACAAGAGTATATACCACTTGTTAAGGTTTCTCACGTCCTGAAAGTTACTGGAAATCATTTATAACAGGCAGGTCAAGAGTCTACGTCCTCCTATTCTCTGACGGGACGCATTTCATTTGGGAGCAAAATCCAATTTGCTGTTATTTCGTTTTGACGCCGGTATATCACTTCATTTGGGCGCCAACATATCGTTGCTAACCTAACCTAAATAACTCACACGTTAGCAAATGGTTATGACCCGTTTTAGTTGTTTATAGGTAAGGTTTTAAGAGGTAGGTTTTCAGCCGGCGCCCACAACTCTATTTTAACTCAGAGCCCACATGAAGTTCATGTGACGCCTGATTGAAATACTTCCTACTCTTAAATGAAATGTCAATGCGCCGAAATGAAATGCGCCGCTGTTGCATACATAAAGGGCTGAGAGCAACGGTTAACTCTTGCATCAGAGAGTTTGACAGAAAAAGGATGAGAGTTTGCTGCTAGACGGGTGCTACGTGCCCGCCGTATTTTTTTTTTTTTTTTTATGTGTCCGACTCTGGGCATATTCTTCACAACTCGTTCTCAAGGCCCAGTAGTCCTCTTACATTCCAAACACCTCCACATGTCATCACTTCGACGCTAATACCCACCGTCCATATTGAATACATGCTAGGGCTGTCTCATACAAGACTGGTGTACTGGTATTAGCAAGGGTATTTTTATGACATGTCGGCTGGCCTTCTGGCAGATCAGTAAAGCCTGGTTTAATGAAATTCAAATCCTTAAACTGTTCCCTGCCCCAGCTGGGATTCGAACATGGGTCCATTAGGACTGTAGGGCATCTCTCTACCAGTTCAGCCACTGCAGACAGTTCAAAGGAGCAATGACCACTGTAGTAGCGATTGAAAAGAGATAAAGATGTAACAGTGCGGAGAAAAGACAGAGGTTGAAGGGAGCCAGTAAAAGGTAGATAGTTAATGAGATGAAAATCCTTTTACTCCACATTACATAGCTTCCCCACACATGAGAGTTGTACTCTATGTAGGGGTGAATAAACCCCTGTAAAAAGTCAACAACTTTGCAGGGGTAAAGAAGGCACTGAGTCAGCTTAGCACACTTAATCTTTTGAAGGCAAATTTGACACGAGGGGTAGTAAGATCTGTCCATGATAAATCCCAAGAGAACGAAATCCCAAGTACAGTATGTTCAAAGATGATGCAGGATTGATTTAGATATTGTCAAATATTAAAGGATACTCCTGTGGAAGATTCTAACTAGTTGAAAGATGAAAGAATTGAGTTTCTGACGCATTAAAAACAAGATTATTTTGATCCCAATCAGAGATATGAGCCAAGTCAGACATTAGGTGTGCCTTAACCTTGTCCCCTGTTTGTTGAAGTAACTGCTGAGATGTACGCTGTGAGAAGCAGATGGAAAGGTGAAGACTGGAATCATCATTGTATGAGTGGATAGGGTTCGATGTCCAGCTCAGAAGGTCACTGATGAATAGAAGGAAGAGAGCTGGTGATAGGACAGAGCCCTAACGAACACCACTATTGACAGCTCCAGGAGATGAAAGGTGGCCGTCTACAACAGCTGCTATACTGTAGACCAACCAGATAGGAAGCTAGAGATGAAATCAGAGACAAGAGTATAGAAACCGTACGAGGGCAATTTGGAAATTAAAAATTTATACCTTTGAGATGTCAAGCGCAATGGCAAAGCTTCTGCCAAAGTCCCGAAAGGAGGATGATCAGGAGTCTGAAAGGTAGGTGAGACGATTGCCAGTGGAGCGTCCTTGGCGGAACCCACACTGACAATCGGAAAGAGGGTTGTGATGGGAAAGATGCTTTATTTATTTTTTTTATTTTAAGAATAGATTCAAAAAGTTTTGATATACAGGATGTTAAAGCAATTGGGCGATAGACAGAGGGCTGGGAATGGTCACCCTTCTTTAGGACTGGTTGAGTGAGAGCGAACTCCCATCAAGAAGGAAAGGCAAAAGTTGACAGACAATTGGGAAAGGGTTTACTTAGACTGGGTATAAGTATTGAAACTGTTCTTGAGGACCACAGGAGGAACCCCATCAGGCCATATGCCTTGTTAGTACTGAGGCCAGTGATGGCAGGAAATACAGCAGTTGAAGACGTTTTAATGTAAACCATGAGAATGTCTGTGGGGGGACGTGATGGAGCACAGCACCAGAATAGTCTAAGACAGAATTGGAGGAGAAAGTCTGAGCAAAGAGTTCTGCTTTATCGGCTGAAAAAACAGCTACAGAGCCATCAGAGTGGAAAAGAGGAAGGAAGGATGATGAGGTAAAGTTGTTAGAAAAGTTTTTGGGAAGGTGCCAGAAGGAACGGGAAGAATTTGAGTTGGAGAGTTCAGAACATTTAGTACAATTTTAATTATTTTTTGTAGAGCGAAGAACACACAGCACGATTTCGGGCAAAAATACAAGAGAAATGAGATTCAGGGGTGAGTTGGCTCTGGTACCTTTTGATGGCTTTCTCCTTGTTGTGGACAGCATTAGAACAAGCGTGATAAAACCAAGGCTCTTTTGCATTAGTCACGGAATATGAGAACGGAATGTATGCTTCCATGCCCAAGAGAGTACCCTTCTTGATATGCAAGACATACTCAGATAGAAGCTATTCCAGGGAAGATCAAACAAGTACTGCCTGCGAGCCATCCAATCAGCAGTTCCAAATTGCCACAGCTGCCGCATCTTGCGAGGGTCCACAGGCCTTACTGGAGTGATAGGAAGGGCTAAGGTGATAAGGTTGTGATTGGAGAAGCCTAACATAGAGAAATGATTGACAGCGTAAGTAGTCGGGTTAGTTTTAAGGAAGAGGTCAAGTATGTTGGAAGTCTCTCCAAGGCGGTCAGGGATACGAGTAGGGTGCTGTACATGCCGTCCTAGGTCATTAAGGATTGAAAAGATGTAGGCTTGTGAAAGGAGAGGAGAGGCAGAGGTGGTGGTAAACAATGAAATCAACAAAAATGGAGATTTCAGGGAAAGGATAAGTTGATAGGATGTGTTCCTTCTTAGAAGTAAGATAGTCGAACAGTTTTTCATAGTCAGCAGAATTAGGGGATAACTAAACAGCACAGATATATTTAGTCAGAGCATGACAGGATAACCAAAGCCAGAGAGTCGAGAATTCAGGAGACTGAAGTTGAGGGACTTGAGAGTAAGATGTGTTGTTGCATACATATACACAACAGCCATCTTTGGCATTGAAGTGAGTATAGAGAAGATAGGAGAATACACAGACGGGTTTGCTATCAGTCAACTCAGACAGGTGAGTCTCTGTGAGGAGGAGATGAGATTTGTTGAAGGAGAGGTGGTGTTCAAAAGAGAAAAAGTTAGAGGAGAGGCCACGAATGTTGGAGAAATGAATATGACGTGAACCAGACAGTGGTTCCAGGCATCTCGCTCGGTCGTCACAGAAAGAGAGGCGGATGGTGGGAGCTTTTATGCCCCCCCCACCCACACACCCTGGAGACTTCGAGACTTGGCGCTGAGGTGCCATTTTTATTAATTTATGAAATAAGTGTAGAGGGTAATGTGCATGTAGTTTGGTGGTGACAGTTAGAGGAACTTGTACTAGAGAGCATATTGGCCTACTCTCTGTGTTACTGAAACACTAAGTAAGTTCAACAAAGGGAGATGGTCAGAGGCTAGTCCCGAGGGCTGTTGAAACGAGAGCTCCAGCGCTCCCCGTCATCAGTTTTCCATCCACCTTGGGAGTACCGCCCTGTTCGACTGGTGCTAGTCTACTCTCCAAATAAATATATATATATATATATATATATATATATATATATATATATATATATATATATATATATATACAGAGAGAGAGAGAGAGAATGTGTGTGTGTGATCACGTGTATCTCAGCTTAGGAATATTAGCTAGCAATGCAAAGTGAAAAGATGTGAAATATTGCGTGAAGTTTTGTCCCAAACTGTACCAAAATGTAATGCCTTCATCCTGGGCTAACCTAAACACCCCCACCCCGGTAGATTTGCAGTATGATCCGTCCATTAGTGTTTACGTAATCCTGCACAGACAGACAACCGGACGGACAAAATGGCGTACATGCAGAGAAGACCGACAGAGAGGCAAGCAGAGAAAATATAGACAAACTGAGAGACACAGTACCTGAGACAAAAAGGCAGAGACTGAAGAGCAGAGAAAACAGACACAGACAGACACAAACGGCAAGAATTAGGCAAACAGTAGAAAGACAAACAAGAGACAGTAAAACAGACAAATAAACACACAAACACAAGCCGGAAACATAATCCCTGGGCAACATAAGAAACCAGACTCCTTAATGACCAAACACAAGGGATTAATCAATACCCTCAAAAAACGGATCATCAAACCCAAAACTTTTAAGACTTGGATTAAAGCCCAATCAATCAATCCATTTACAACGGGATTTACGCCACAAAAAAAACGGATTCAAAAGCACCACTATCGCCCCAAAACACTGGGATTTTAAACCAGGCGAGGTGTACGTGGATTAATGGCAGGATTTACGGCTTAATGGGGGTTAATGGGCAGGGGGAAGGTTAGATTAATGGGCCCTCAACCTCAGGATTACCAGCCCTCACAGATTACACGTTATCGGAAGCTCCAGTGATAAGGGAGAGAGAGAGAGAGAGAGAGAGAGAGAGAGAGAGAGAGAGAGAGAGGGGGGGGGAACTCCAACAAATACAAACACTGAATATAAAGAATTGAGACAAAAATGACAACTAGACAAGTGAAACAAGGAGTGCAACACTGCCAGACTATAATGCCATTACTGTGTCTGTCTGTCCGTTTGCCTGTTCGCTATGCCTCTGTGTATTATTAGCAGAGATGGAGTCATTTTTTTTTTCCTAAGACTCTGGAGGTGAATTAAGTACTACGTTCTGCGGCACTACAGTCTGTACACGACAAGCAATGGTGCCACACAGCTCTACATTTCATTCTCTGGCCACTGTGTTCAAACCGTCTTCTCTGAGATACACAAAAGGCATTCACTCACGACAAATCTTCAGATTATTGAAGATTCTTAACAAAGTTCAAATTCTCAAAATTCCCCATGTCCTAGCCGGGATCTGCTGTAAGTTCAGCAGTCCATTTCACTACCACTTGACCACCATCGTTCTATGAAGGTCAACATCTGAGGAACGAATGTTACTTAGTGAAAGTTCCTAGATGGCACTCCTTATGCTGGGCCCAACGTCGTGAAACTTGGGATGTGGTATCCTTGGAGTTTTCATTTATCATCTGACAAAGGTATGCACGAAAGAACTAATCAGGAACACCTCTAAGGCTGATCATATGCCAAAGGAAGGTAAGAGTGAGGGTGAGGTGACAGTGAGATAATGGGTAAGACAGTGGAAAGTGAGAGACATCACTAACAGGTGGCTTTGTCTGCTGGGGGCATACCGTTAATCAATAGATTAATTTTTCACTGCTATGGAAACACTAACAATACTACAGCCTGACGCAAGGGAACCTTGTTCTACGATTTTTTTTTTCCAGGTGAAAGAAATCCTTGTGATCACCTCTCTCTGCCTCTAAGTGGTCGAAGACGATGTCTCCGACCAACGCAAGTGTTGTCACGGTAATCATAATTCCCCCACTGCCGATTTGTATTGATCATAAACATGCAGTAGAATGTTATACTACAACTAAACGACCTATAAAATGATAGATGTAGCACCACAAGATCATTTCAGGCACATTTCCTCTTATCTGAATTAGGAATTGGGCCTTGTTGATACTGGCAACAGTTTTATTCTCATAGTGTGCTTAAAGCAGGACCAACCAACCTACAGCAGCTGTCCTCTTATATACGTTTCCTGGGCCAACCAATCACTCTGCAGTCAGTGAGGAGCAACATCCTAAGGGGGGATGACGGAGTGTATTCGTGTAACCCTCCTACACTGCAATAATTTCTGAGGTGCACTGCTGATGGGGAGGACAGAGATGTTAAGTGAGATCTAGATATAAGGAATATCCCGGTACGGTTACGTGGAAGTGTGTGGTGGTAGTAGGCTTGCAAATGCTGTGATCTGAGCCTTGCAACAGACGTGTCCTTCTTGCCCTGTGTAAGGTAAGGTGTGCCTTGCAACTCAGGTGATCTTTCTCTTGCATAAGACGAGCTTTTCTTGCAGTGTGAAATTTTATTTGAACTACAACTGAAGATTTTTCAACCTCGCAACTGATGTGATCTACAGATTGCAACTGCAGAAACAGTATGACTTGTAACAAAGTTATCTACGTTGCAACAGATGATATAAGCCTTGCAAATGTAGTGATATGAGACTTACAAGTGATGTGATCTGAGGCTTGCAACTGCCGTGCTGTGAAGAGATCTAGACCTTGCCAATGAAGCGACCTGAGCCCTGTAATGAACGGCACTTTTCTTACCAAGTGTGAGTGGTCTTAGTCTTAAAACTAATGTGGCTTGAGTCTTGCTACTGACGTGCAACTCACAGTCGGTGCTTTGGTAAATGAACAGATGCAAGCAGAGCGGTATCCGGAGGTGCTAAGTATGACTATGCCTTGCTTATCCCCTATGAGGCACTGATTGCTCGTACCTCTCTGTGTGTCCACTTCCAAAATGCGTTGTGGTTGGTACTGCGACAGAAGAAGTAACAAGTATTTACAAAATCTCTTAACCACATTTTTATGGTAAACAATTAATCTCCATAACAGTAATTACCGGGATTCATTTCGCTTGACCGTATTTTCCACTTTAATATCCACTCATACTTGGTTCTTCACTCTCCTAATGGGTTATATGTGATATTATAGGATCAATTTAGGGTGCATTCCATGGACTGTAACAAATTTTTTTACGGAAAACACGTTACATAGAAGTACTGTCTGATATGATATTGCTGTCTATATTTCTTTATCCCCGTCCATTTCTCTATTAACGTATCTATACAAAATTGATCTGTTTATCTATCTATTTATCAATCTGTCTATCAAAGAGACATGAAAGGATAGGCAGATATACAGAAGGACAGACGTACAATCGGATGGATGGATGGATGGATGGATGGATGATGGATGGATGGATGGATGGGCTTGGAGACAAACACACGAATTTTAAACAAGCAAACCAAGAGATAAGACGAAGCGGTGGTGCTCTTATCTAACTTCTTATCCGCCATCTTTGTCTCTATTGCCCCTCACTAGAAGCGGCATCAGGTAATAGGAAGATAATGGAAAGAAAAAATAGCTATGACTGATGAAAGAGAGAGAGAGAGAGAGAGAGAGAGAGAGAGAGAGAGAGAGAGAGAGAGAGAGAGATTTTTGACTGGGTTTTCCTGGATGAATTCCGGGAGTAGGCGTCTGGCAATATAGAGATAATTTTCTTTTTCTTCTTCTTTCTCTCACTTTCAGTCCTTCACTAAATTCATGCACAATCTTTTCTTTATAAGCAACGGAATCGTAGAAAAAATGAATATTCTCTTTTATACAGCATCAGGAAATATACTCATGTGACTGTTTATTTCTCTTATTCTCCAAATCTTTCTTTTTATAGTTGAAATTAATATTGTTTTGATTTTCGCTTTTTTTACTCATTATACTTACTTTCTATTTAACTATTCCTTGTATAAATTCATGTCTATTCACTCCTTCGTTTCATGTACAGTTATCCTTGTCTTTAATCTTACTTTTTTTTTTTTTCTGCCACGTAATTTTCTCTGTGGCCAATACTCTCGTGTTTCCTTTACTTTCTCTTTTCGTGTTATTCGTTATTGTTCCTGTTTTTACTAATTCATGAACTCACATTTTTTTTTTTACTCCATCTTTTCTTAATTCATTATCTTTACTCACTGTTTAATATTTATCACTCTTTTACTCACTTCACATTTTAATCACTCTCCTCACACCACTGTTTTTCATGATTCATCCTCACTTCACTTCACCCACTTTTCTACCCATCCTCCTCTGACTCACTTCACTCGTTATTCTTACGCATTGTCCCTTTCTCAATCCCCACTCTGCCTCACCTTCCCCTCATATAACTTTGTCTTTAATGTGTCCTCATTTCAGTGACGCGAATTGTTCACATGGTTAAGCTGGAAGACATAACACTTTTGGCCCGATCTGGACCCTCTTCAGGAATGGATCACGTCTTCATCACCTCTCCACTTCAGCTTAAGTATCTTCCATCCATTTCCATAACCCCATTCCCTCCCCATAACTCCCCATCCCTTCCTCATAGCCCCACCACTTCCCCCATAATCCCCATTCCTTTCCCATGACTCCCTATCTCTCTCTCACTCTCACTTATAATGCTTTTGTACCTTTCCATCGACTCTCCATTCCCTCACTCCCCCGTCATCTCCCCTCCTTTCTCTTTATCTTCCTATATCCCACCTCCTCCTCCTCCTCCTCCTCCTCCTCCTCCTGCTTTTCCCACCCTTCCTTCCTCTCTCCTAACCTCTCCTATATTTCCTCTCCCCTCCTTCCCCCTTCTCCTCCTCATTACCCCATCGACCTCTCCCACCCTCTCCTTCCTCCACCCCCCACCCCCCTCTCTCTTCTCCTCCACTCCTCTAACACCTACACTGGAAATATAAACATACATGCTTTATTTTGTGTGTGTGTGTGTGTGTGTGTGTGTGTGTGTGTGTGTGTGTGTGTGTGTGTGTGTGTGTGTGTGTGTGTGTGTGTGTGTGTGTGTGTGTGTGTGTGTGTGTGTGTGTGTGTGTGTGTGTGTGTGTGTGTGTGTGTGTGTGTGTGTGTGTGTGTGTGTGTGTGTGTGTGTGTGTGTGTGTGTGTGTGTGTGTGTGTGTGTGTGTGTGTGTGTGTGTGTGTGTGTGTGTGTGTGTGTGTGTGTGTGTGTGTGTGTGTGTGTGTGTGTGTGTGTGTGTGTGTGTGTGTGTGTGTGTGTGTGTGTGTGTGTGTGTGTGTGTGTGTGTGTGTGTGTGTGTGTGTGTGTGTGTGTGTGTGTGTGTGTGTGTGTGTGTGTGTGTGTGTGTGTGTGTGTGTGTGTGTGTGTGTGTGTGTGTGTGTGTGTGTGTGTGTGTGTGTGTGTGTGTGTGTGTGTGTGTGTGTGTGTGTGTGTGTGTGTGTGTGTGTGTGTGTGTGTGTGTGTGTGTGTGTGTGTGTGTGTGTGAGACCTTTAAGTCCTTGCCCCTCCCTCTCCACTTACTCATCTATACTAACTCGTCATGTTCACCACCACACTCATGCAGGCTATTCACCATCATATACTCACACTCACCACCATAATCATTCACACTTACCAACCTTTTCCAACTAACCCTGCCCCCCCTCCCATCCACTTACCATATCTCACCGCCTCCTATTCCCAGCTCTTACTCATAACACTCGCAGTCTACAATCACTGAGAACGAACTCACACGAACCCCACCCCCCCATGTATTTATGCATGTATGTTTGTAGACGGAGCGTAAAGATCTTTGCAGTCTGCGCAACTATGCAACTCTCTCTCTCTCTCTCTCTCTGTGTGTGTGTGTGTGTGTGTGTGTGTGTGTGTGTGTGTGTGTGTGTGTGTGTGTGTGTGTGTGTGTGTGTGTGTGTGTGTGTGTGTGTGTGTGTGTGTGTGTGTGTGTGTGCGTGCGTGCTTGCGTGCGTGGAAGTGAAAGAACTGCATACACGTAATTTCAACACGCCAAGTTAATTTTCACGTTAATATTGCAACCACCTTCCCGTGTCATGCTACTCGTCTGCCCAGCATAGGCGCACAGATTCGAACCCACTCGCTCGACACACTCCCACAAATAATGCCACCCAACTCCACCATCCGCATGAGATAAAGGGAGGTAGGGGAAGAAGGACACTGGTAGCTGTGGTTGGTAGCAGTGGTAGTACTTAAAGGTTAATGGTAGAAGTGGTGGTTGTGGTTGTGGTAGTCATGATAGTGGTTTTCGATAGTGGTAGTAGTTGAAGGGAGTGGGCGGTGGGACTGTGGTGAGTGGTACGAGTAGCGGCAGTGGTAGCAAGATAGGTCATGTTGAGTGGTAGCGTCGAATATAGGTGCAGGTGGCAAAATACGTAATGCTGGTGGTAGTGGTAAGGGCAGTGGTAGAGTTAACAAGGTAATGTTTGTGGCAGCGGCAGTGGTATCAAGGAAGGTCAAGTTTGTGGTTGTGGTAGTTGTGGTAGCAGTACAAAGGTATGCAGAGGTAAAGGTTACAGTGATGGTGAATACAAGAAAATAATGGTTGTTGTAGTGACAGGACTAGAACTACATGTGAAATAAGTGTAATGGTAGTGGTAGTCATAAAGGTAGTGGTAGTGGTAGCGTCACTGCAAAGAAGGCAATGTTATAATGTAATGGCAGGGGTAGCGGCAGTGTGGTAGCAAGGATGGTAGTGGTAGTGGCACTGGTACTGGTAAAAGTAGTGGTAATGGTAGCCCCGATGTGGTAAGAAGCGTGGTAGTAATGGCAGTGGTATACAGAGAAAAAACTAATGCTTGTGCCAGTCGTGGTAGTGTGGTACGGGAAGGAAAGCAGTGGTAGTGACTGGACTAACGACAAAAGTAGTGGTAGTGACAGTGGGTATGTTAGTGGTGGAAGTAGTGCGGGAGCAAGAGAAGAAAGGTAGTGACAGTGACAGCTGAAAATAGTGGTAGCAATAAAACTAATGTCAGAGGTAGTGGTGATGGTGGTAGTGTGGTAGCAAGGTACGGTAGGAAGTGGTAGTGGTAACAGTGGTAGTGAGAATGGCAGCAATAAAAGTAATGTGTAATGGTAGTGTGGTAGTAACAGTAGGTAGGTAGACAGGTAGGTCGGTCGGTAGGTAAGTAAGGAGCCATGGTAGTAGTAGTGGCAGTGGTAGCTATAAAAGTAATGCGTTAGTGGTAGTAACGGTGTGGTAGTATGAGAAGGTAGGTAGGAAGGTAGGTAGTGGTAGTGGTAACAGCGGGACCCTTCGGTATCGTGCGCGGCTGGGATTACTGGGGGTCCTCATCCCTCTAATCCTTCTCTAATGAGGGATTGCGCGGATCAGGCGGATTCAACCCCGGGATTACACAAGGGCCTATGTGAACCCGCACCGCCTGATTTAATTTGAACCTTATCACCACTTGTTATAGCGGGCATTTTTTCCCTTCGATCCCGCTATGAAGGGGGGCCGATACAGGTAAGAGAGAGAGGGAGCTAGGGGGCCGAGGGAGGGGGGCTTAGGGGGGTAAGGGGGGAAGGAAAGGGGAGGGCAGAGTCTGGGTGGTGGGTTTTTAGGGATTTTGGACCGTATGGCCGGTTTGCCTAAGGGTCATATCAGCACTCCGATCACCCAGGGGTTTGGAGAGAGGGGAGGCAAAAGGGGCGTATCTTTAAATCCTCCCCCCCCCCTCCCACGGCTGTCTTTTCCGTTTTCGACCTTACCGTACGGGGGTTTTAAGTCGTTTTATCCCGGGAGTCAGATTTAGTCCCGGTATGGCGACTTAAAAACGACTTTGGAAAGGGGAAGGGAAGAGGGGAGGGGAGGAAAGGGGAGATGTGAGATTGGGGAGAGGGGAGGGGAAGGAAGGGGGGAAGAGAAAAGATGGAAAGGGGGAAAAGAAGATGTGAGACTGGGAGAGGGGAGGGGAAGGCAAGGGGATGGAAAGAGAAGGTAATGAGGGAGGGAAGATGTGAGATTGGGAAAGATGAGGAGATGGATGGGGGAAAGTGCGCTATGTGACTGTGAGAAGGAAGGGGAGGAGAGGAGAAAGGGAAGGAAAAGGAAAAGAAGAGGGAGAGAGGGAAGACAGCACAAGGAGACAAGGAGTAAAAGGAAAGAAATGTGCGATGTCTGAATGAGAGGGGAGAGCGGGGGGGGGGCAGAAGAGAGAAAAAGAGAGGGAACAAAGGGAAGGGAAGGAAAAGGGGAGGGGAACTATGAGCTTAGGAGGAGAGGAGGAGAGAGTTAGGAGAAGGAGGAGGAGGAGGAAGGAGGAAAGGGGATAGTGGAAGATGGAGGGGAAGAAAGGAGGTGGGGGAGAGGGAGGGAAATGGAAGAGAGAGGGAAAAAGAAAGGGGAAACTGGAAAAAAGAAATGGAAGAGAGAGAGAAAAAAAGAATGGGGAAACTGGAAAATGGGAGACAGGAAATATAAGAGGGAAGGGGAGGGAGGGGAACGGAAGAGAAAGGGGGGGAGGAAAACTGAAGGAAATGGAAGATGAGATTGGGAAAGAGGCAGTGGGATGTGAGGGGGCAAAGCATGACATTCATCTCTCTCTCTCTCTCTCTCTCTCTCTCTCTCTCTCTCTCTCTCTGACTCAAATTTTAGGTCCAGCTCGTTTTCCAACAACAATATACTTCTACTCTTCCTTGTTATTTCCAAACTGTAACCACAAAACGATGATTCCTGTAACATTTTCTCCACTGCACGTTTCAACCATTCATTTTTTCACTTCATATCAAAAATTTTAGGTCAAACTCGCTTTCAGACAACCAAACGATTTATTCCCTCACATTTTTTTAACCATAACGTAAGTAAATGAAGAAACACTGACAAACATAAACATCACCTACTATCAACCATCTTTTTTTTTTTTTTTTTTTTTTTTTTGTGCTGAGAATTTTAGGTCAAACTGCATTTTACTCCTGTCAGTCCGGTCACGTATTATTTTAATCGTGCTGCCTCCAGACGATTATACTTAAGAGAGACTTTTTTTTATTTATTTTTTTTTTTAACAAGGCGGTTAGATACAGCCTTAAAGTCCTCAGTGTGGGAAGCCTTTGTTGAATAAAATCGTCGGTCGGCAGCAGGAGTAAACCAAACTGGCCGCCACCTGACTTGGACTGAAGGGGCTGAACAACATAATTCTAACAACATAATACTTTGTGTACAGAACAGGTTTCTCTCTTCAACATTAATACTTTCTTCCCAGATCATAAAAACAAAGGCTTACATAACCTTCACTTCCACTGCATATTTCCTGTAACCATGTTTTTTTCTCATGTTTCAAGTTTTACACCAAACTTGATTTCAAGCAACGTAACGCATGGTCTCCTCATCTGCTTCTACAATGTCCGTAGCCTAATGGAGACAATGATTACAACAGCCTTCATGCACACTGTCCACTTCAAGCGTCAACTCTATTTTTTTTTCTCTCTCTCTCTCTCGTATTTCCAAGTCTTAAGTCAAACAATCTACATTGTAACTATGTTTCATTTGTCTCTCCCAGTGACCCTAACACCAGAAAAGGCAACACAGCCTTGATCTTCAATGCGCTTTTCAACCACCAGTTCTTTTTTCCTATTTTTATGTCAGATTTTTTGGTCAAACTCGTTTTCAAAATTACACAATATTTATAGTAGGTCCCTTAAATGCTTCATAAATATCCAAACCACTGAAACAACAAAAACAACAATAGCGGCAATTAAAATAGCCTTTATCTTTATGTGCATTTCAACTTTTTTAATTTATTTTTTCACTTTAAGATATCCAGGTCACCTCGCGATCATTCTACACAAAAAATCCTCTTACCTAACACTTCCAAAACGTCCCTAACTACTACTACAACAACCAGCATAACCTTTACCTATTTGAAAACACCTTTCCCCCCCCCTCTCTCTCTCTCTCTCTCGTACCCTACATTTTGGGTCAGAGTTTGTCGTCAGTCCGTATCATAATTCATCTCTTTATCGTCTCTTACCAATTATGCCTCACAGTATTATTCATTTTCCCATGGGACACTTTAACCCCTTCACCCAAGAGCTTCTCCTATGATGAATAAGGTCAGGTGCCAACTATTCATTCTTCCTTCCCCTTTGATTTCAAGTTCACATAAGGTCAAGTTAGGTTAGGTCAGTCAATCTTGCTATGCTGTTAGGTCACTCTACACTGCAGTTTCCTTTCATTTGCCATCAACTAGAAAAAAAGATGATTAACATAAACTTTCCTCTACTTCGACCATCGGCCCCTCAACATTTATTCCAAATTATATGCCATACAAGACTTCAAAATAGCCCAGCACTACACTTTAACTTCTTCCTCATCTGTCCCTCCCAAAATACCCATGCACACACTGGGTAATATTTCTCTCTACAGCGCATTTCGAGATTTTTTTTTTATTAGTATTATTCGCACTCCAAAGATCCCCCCCCTCTCCTGAGATTAAAACAAGGCCGCATTCCATCATTCCTTTGCCATCACCAACCCTCCTCGACCAACGGCCTCCTCGTCACAACACACCGATCCACGCCAATCCCAGCATACATTTAAATCAAGACAATCCGCTACATGAAGGTGACGGTACAAGTATCCACACCAATCCAAAGTTTTGTTAAAACAGGAAATTAAACAAAAAGACTATAAATAACATGCAATTCCATAGCAATCGGAAGCTGTTTAGAATTAGGTGTTATGAGTGTAATTTACAACAAAGGAAGTAAGATGTAATGCCGTTAAAGTAAATGAGTCCATAACAATCAGAAGTTTCATTACAAGTTATATCACAACCCAGTACAAACTTTTTACAAATAGGACTGTACGCCAATCCACTGCAACACTGCGGATGGTTAAGGCCCCAAACAACACACAAGCAAGACGCCTGGGTTGAGCCTTTCCTTGCCACCTCCACACGATTTTAATTCACAAAACACACCCATCATAGTGAAGTTAAAGATGGCCATATGTAACCCTTCCAGTTGAAAAATAGAATGATCCATAAAATCGTCAGCAGTCAGCAAAGGACAAAGTAGCAAATGACGTCACCGTAGGAAAGGGGTAAATACAAGCCAACAGAATAACCCCGACCCACAAGCAATCCGGCTCGCTCACAAGAACGCGCATTTAAACCAAGATAAAAAGATAAACGTAAAAAAAAGTAATGCGGTTATCGAAGTAAGACGGGGTTTTATCTGTGGGGTTTATCTACTTACGGGTTTATCTACTCCAGGCTGCACTGGCTCCCACACTAATTCTCCTGCTCTCTCTCTCTCTCTCTCTCTCTCTCTCTCTCTCTCTCTCTCATCGATGTCAATTCTCTTCATTTTCTTCTTACCTTTCCCCTTTCTCTCATCCCTCGCCTCTACCTTCCCCTTCCATCTCTCTCTTCTTCCCCTCTCTTCCTCTTCCTATCCCCTCTTGTCTTCTATCCTTCTTCCCACACTATCAGTAAATTTCATCCTTTTCACTCCCTACAATTTCTCTTCTTCCCTTCATCTCTTCCTGTCTCTTCTTCCCTTCATCTCTTCCTGTCTCTTCTTCCTTCCCTCACTTCCTCACTGCTTTTCATCCTCCTCTCTCTTTCCCTATTAATCTCCTAACACCATCACTTCTTCCCTTTCCCCTGTCTCTCCCCTTCCTCTCTCCCCCTCCTCCCTTTCCTTCTCCCCCTTATACCTCCCTTCTTTCTTTGTCTCTCCATATTCCCTCCCTCCCTCCCTCCCCACTCGATTCTCCTTTAATCTCTCCCTTTCGCTCAGCCCCAAAGGAAGAAGAGAAAGACACCGCAAAAACGATTAGTACTTAAAACACACACACACACACACACACACACACACACACACACACACACACACACACACACACACACACACACACACGGGAGGGGTCGTAATAGGGTGTTGATTTAGCCTACGCCGGAATAAAAGGAGACTCGCGACCGTAAAATTCTGTTGTTTGGCTGAAAAGGAAAGAAAATTTGGACTCGCGATCGCCATATTTGAGTGTGTGTGTGTGTGTGTGTGTGTGTGTGTGTGTGTGTGTGAGAGAGAGAGAGAGAGAGAGAGAGAGAGAGAGAGAGAGAGAGAGGGGGGGGAAGAAAGGAGGGGAAGGGGGAGGGGGGAAGTAATACCACTATCTTGCCCCTTCAGTGTGGATTCTTTCTTCAGGTATGTTGTTATTACCACGGGCCTTCAGTCAGATCTATGGCACTGCTTCACACAATCATCCGTTTACCTCACCACTGCCGTAACGTATTCATTGTCTTCTTGGTACCGACAGATGGTTGTATTGTTTACCGGACCCTCCCTTAAAGAAAAAAAAAAAAAACAGGAGGAGGAGGTCACCAATGGAGAGGAAAGATGAGTTTACACTGGAAGAAAATATAAAATACAGAAGAATGACAACAAGAAAAAGAATGGAGGATGGGGAGGCGTTCGCAAAACAAGAAGACGAAATGGAGTTAACAAAAACAATAATAATAATAATAATAATAACAGCAATAATAATAATAATAATAATAATAACAACAACTTCAATAATCAATCAATATCAATCACACTGCCATAACAAAAACAAGAGGACTGAGAAGACAGAAGGATGAGTCAGGATTTACATGCTCCTATCATCGTTATTATCTACAGAGTTTTTCGTGGAGATATAGCACGAGATAAGCTATTACATATGCCTCTAACCTCACCTAATCGTCACGTAGGCCACCCACTCAAGCCTTCCACTACCAACTCTCACTCAACCCATCCACTACCACCACTCACTCAACCCTTCCACAACCACCACTCACTCAACCCTTCCACAACCACCACTCACTCAACCCTTCCACAACCATCACTCACTCAACCCTTCCACAACCATCACTCACTCAAGCCTTCCACTACCATCACTCACGCAACCCTTCCACAACCATCACTCACGCAACCCTTCCACTACCATCACTCACGCAACCCTTCCATTACCATCACTCACTCAACCCTTCCACTACCATCACTCACTCAACCCTTCCATTACCATCACTCACTCAACCCTTCCATTACCATCACTCACTCAACCCTTCCACTACCATCACTCACTCAACCCTTCCACTACCATCACTCACTCAACCCTTCCATTACCATCACTCACGCAACCCTTCCATTACGACCACTTACTCAACCCTTCCATTACCATCACTCACGCAACCCATCCACTACCATCACTCACTCAACCCTTCCACTACCATCACTCACTCAACCCTTCCACTACCATCACTCACTCAACCCTTCCACTACCATCATTGAATTTTGTCATTTATCCTTGCCGCTGCCAGACGATTTTATTCAGCATGGAAGAGTGCCCTGGCAGTGAAGGGTTTGACTACATAACTACAATGACGTATTTATCTTATCCGTAGGCTGTTCTTCCTGCCACTGACTATTATATTAAATGAAGATCTATACTCTGTTCACCTTAACTCAGTGTACAATTGCCCTCCCTTCATCTTCAATGCTGAACTGCTGCAACATTTTCACATTAGAATATGGTGCAAGTCACGATGAAGTATGCAGGGCTGTAGTATTGTCTTCTTCTGCTACTGAGCCACGGGGAAACAGGCTGCAAATGGACGATAATTTCTACAAACGAAATGTGAACAAAATATAGTACTTAAGGGGTTAATGGAGACTTCAGCTACCCCCTCCAGCTCTAAAAGTCTTGAGCTTGATAAAATCGTGAAAGGTGGCATAGATGTTAAAAAGGAGAAGTGATTGTCCCTTACAGCCATGAACGTCTTACCCAAGTCGAATGTCTACTGTTAGCAATAAATAAATAAACAAATAAGTAAGTAAATAAGTAAATCATGAACTCGGGATAAAATGGTCAGCTTATTCTAATCCTTGCAGTCCTGGAATTCTCTCATGGACGTGGGAACGAGAACACGAAATAAAACACGTCATCGTACTGAAGGGATTGATATCACGGTCGTACCACCTTGACACGACAGCAAGGTGTGTATGGCCTGTGTATTTTTGTAATCATACCCACCAGCACCATTAAGCCGTATTCTCGTTGGCACAAGTTCGTAACACCCCTCCCTTAGCCATTTATCTTGAACACTACTCTCTCCTATTCACGGGTATGTTAGGTATACCTTTTTAACGTCATTTTCCTATGCATTAAATGAGACTACTAACCCGTTCACCACGATGTCGTCTTTCATTCCTGCTGCTTCCTCAGGATTTTAATCAACTAGGGAAAGATTTCTTGTATTGACAGGATTTAGTGATTATTGTATCTAAACTCCCCTGGCTCGAAGTACCTCCAGTAAATACGGTAAATAAACAAATAAATAAAAAAAACGAAAAAATACAATAAATGAACCTGTTAAGGGGTTACAGACAAAATAAACCACTGGGAAAGAAAGCTCCTTCGCCATCACGAATGCAGGCCTCAGTCCCTTCAGCCCAAGGACGTCTTTTCAGTGTTATTCGCATTGCAGTCAGACGATTTTATGCAGCCTGAGAGGGACATTTTGAAGGGATGGGGTCAGATACGCCTTTCATCAACCCATTCACTACTACAGTATACACACTTTTACTTGGATTAACACTGCCATCTCTCCATTTTGAACACAAAATCGTAACACTAGATAAACCCTACAAAGGAAAGGATATAGAACCATAGCATTATCTTTTTCTGTCGCATTTATGTGAAAAAAGCTGCAAAAAGCCGAATGCAAGAGCCACCTCAAGATTTAAAAAAAAAAAAAAGTCTGGCTGCGTCAAATACAAAATAAAAGTACAGTCTATTGAGGGGGTTACTATTCAAGTCTGACAACCTAGAAAGACTCCAGATCTGTGTATCAATGCAACTACCACGTAACTCAACAACATTACCATCACCATCAACAACAACGCTATCGACAACACTTTCCTCACCAGACTTTTGACAAAACTTAAAGCGCAGGTGGAGGCAAAATCTGGCCGACAGGTGCAATCCAATTAGCTTGTCTTCATTTTTTGTGTGCACTATACGCACATCCGGCAAGAGATGGAAGCATGTAAGCAAGCAAAAATAATAAAATACACATACAAACATACACACATACATACACACAGCTATAGTATTTGCGCATACACACGTCAGGACGGGAAACGTGTTTACAAGGTACATTAAAATAAACACACGCATAAAAACAAAAAATCACCATAAACAGATAAAAAGATGAGAAATAAAGGAAATTGCAAACACGTAAACAATGCATGCACTCAAGAATAAAGAGATATACACATTGAGAAAAAGTTCAACATACGGAGATCGAGGCAAGATTAAAAATATACAAACAAGCAAACATCACACACACACACACACACACACACACACACACACACACACACACACACACACACACACACACACACACACACAGCGTTGAGGAGAGCCCCACACCTAAATCCAGGTAGCTTGTGGTATAATTTGTCATATACACGGATGAGACTAAATTGCTCCCTCTGTGACCCGCCACTCCACCCCCTTCCCTTCCCCTCACCACCTCACTTTGTTTCTCTGTTCTCATCCCTGACCTCCCCCTCACCCTTCCCCCATTTCTCTCTCGGTCCTCATCCCCACCCGCCTATACCCTACACATTTCCTTCTCCACTTCCCTTCCCTATCCCCACACATTCCTCCCTCATTTCCTTTCCCACACCAAGTCTTTCTCTCCCTGCTTCACCCTTTTTCAGCATTTTTATCCCCCTCCTCCTCTTTGTTCTTCTACTCTACCCCCACCATCCCCTCTCTCCCTATCCCTTCCCCATCTATCTCTATTGTCTCCTTTATGTTTTACCCACCCACTCCCTTTCCTTCTCTCACTCTCTACTCGCACCCCCACCCATTCCTCATGGTCATCACCGATCCCCCACATCTCTGCACTCCATTCTCACCCCTATTCCATTACGTACAGCATCCCTTCTCTCATCCTCTTATCATCCACCCACCCACCCTATCCGTTTCATCCTGCCTAACCCCCTTCACTTTACGTCTTTATACCCACTCCCTTGCCCATCCCCTCTCTTTTCCCATCCTCTCCTTATCTCCCCATCCCAAACCATTATTCCCTACTCATCCTCCCCCATCCTTGCTGCTGCTTCTCCCCCTCCTTCTTTGTTTTTTTATTCTCATTCCCTCATACACTCCCTTCCTAATTCCTGTTCCCATCCATCCATCCATCCATTTCTCTATCTATGCCCCACCTCCTACAACCTCCCTTCCTACATCTTTTCGTTTTCTCCTTTTTCCCCAAACAACTCCTCCCACCCCAGTGTTCCCTCTCCATCTCAGCCCCCATCCCAACTTTTTTTTCCTCCCCTATCTCACCCTCATCCACCCAAGTCACCCCTCCATCCCCTGCTAGTTCCTGTATCATCACCCCCACCGACACCTCTTTCTCCCTCTATATATCCCCACCTCCACTCCCAAGTTCTCCCCTCTCGCCCCCATCCTTTCCCACCCACCCACCAACACCCTCCCCAGCGTTGGTCAGCACACCCACCTCGCAAATGGAAGGGCCTGTCGAAGCCCTAATGGAGATTTTTTGCCCTTGTTCCGTTCACCGTGCAGTACTTGGGGACCTAGTTGTAACATCGACTGTTGGTGGTCGTGTTCTAAAGGGTGACTGGGAACTGGCAAAAATGACTGCCTTCCTTAATGATCCTCTTGCTGTCCATTGGCGTACACCTAACACTTCTTGCTATCCTCTCTCTCTCTCTCTCTCTCTCTCTCTCTCTCTCTCACACACACACACACACACACACACACACACACAAACTTTCTAATACTTTCTTCCAATACATCCCTCTTTCTCTCTCTCTTTCTCTCTCTCTCTCTCTCTCTCTCTCTCTCTCTCTCTCTCTCACACACACACACACACACACACACACACATTTCCAAATATTATCTTCCTGCACATTCTTTTCTCTCTCTCTCTCTCTCTCTCTCTCTCTCTCTCTCTCTCTCTCTCAAAAAGTGCAGTCTACCCTCTTTCGTCTGGCCTGCCCGTGTCAAACTGAATGCGTTATATCATTTCGCTCCGGGGGTTATGATGCCGCTGTGGATGTGGATGTGGGGGAGGTGTGTGGGTGTGGAGTGGGTAAAAGTGAGGGAGGTGAGAGTATGGATGTGGATGTGGTTATATGCATGGATATGGATGAGGTTAGAAGTATGGATGTGGATGTGGTTATATGCATGGATATGGATGAGGTTAGAAGTATGGATGTGGATGTGGTTAGAAGTATGGTGTGTGTGGATTGGGTTTAAGTGAGGGTGGTGAGAGTATGGATGTGGATGTGGTTAGAAGTATGGATGTGGATGGGGTTACAAGTATGGATGTGGATGTGGTTACAAGTATGGATGTGGATGTGGTTAGAAGTATGGTGTGTGTGGATTGGGTTTAAGTGAGGGTGGTGAGAGTATGGATGTGGATGTGGTTAGAAGTATGGATGTGGATGGGGTTAGAAGTATGGATGTGGATGTGGTTAGAAGTATGGATGTGGATGTGAGTATAAGTAATGTGGAAGTGAGTGTGGATGTGGGCGTGGGTGTGGGTAAGGTATGAGTCATTATATTTCCAAACGTGGCTGCTGGTGACTGACTGCGCATGTGGAATGTGAGTGAGGGTGTGAATGTGAGTGAGGGTGTGGGTGTGCATGAGTGTGGGTGTGCATGAGTGTGGGTATGCTTCAGGGCGTGGGTGTGGGTGAGGGTGTGAGTGAGGGTGTGAGTGTGGGTGTGAGTGAGGGTGTGAGTGTGGGTGTGAGTGAGGGTGTGAGTGTGGGCGTGAGTGAGGGTGTGGGTGTGCGTGAGGATGCAGGTGTGTGAGGGTGTGGGTGTGCATGTGGGTATAACTGTACGTGGAGATGAGGGTGTGCGTGAGGGTGTCATGTTGGTTCAAGTACTGAGGGGGGAAGAGGATGAATGTGGATGCAAGGATACTGTAGTTGAGTGAGTGCGTGAATGAATATGTGAGCTTAATAATGGCTGTATGAATGAGTGAATGAGTTGGTGAGTGGAGTAAGAGTATGAAGCATGAATGAGTAAATTAGCAAGTGAAGAACCAGATGAAAATGGGAATAAGTGAGGAAACGTGAGAGGAAATGAGGCTATGAGTAAAAAGGCGAAGATGACAGAGAAAGAGAGAGAGAGAGAGAGAGAGAGAGAGACGGGATAGAGTAAAAAAATGTAGTAATGAGAGGGAAAGCTGTAAGAGGCAGGGAGGGAGGGAGGGAAGGAGGGGAAAGAACTGTACAGTAAGTGTGATGAAAGGGAAAGAAGAAAAGAGGAAAAAGGGGGAAAGGGGTAGTTAGCAGAGAAGACGAGGGAAATTAGATGAGACTTGGTAATGATAACTAGCAAACACACACACACACACACACACACACACACACACACACACACACACACACACACACACACACAACAGAGAGAGAGAGAGGGGGGAGGGGGGGACGGGGAGGGGGAAAAGAGAGGGGTAGAGAAGAGGAGAGAAGAAGAAAAAAGAGAAGCAAGGAGAAAAAAAAAAGAGGAGAGGATGGACGAGAGAGAGAGAGAGAAAAATTAAAGAGAAAGACGGAAATTAAGAGAACCGAGAGCTAGAAAATATTATAATCACAAAATCTAAGAATAAGCAAAAATCAGACAAATGAATGAATAAAAACTGAAGACAAGGAGTAAAAACATAAAGACTAGATATCTGATAAGGAGTAAAGGTACAAAAACGAAGGCATATACAGAGAAGGGAGGGAAGGCAGAGGGGAGGAAGAGGGAGGCTGGGAAAGACGGGAGAGGAGGGGAAAGATCAGGTAACGGCAAAGCAGTAAGACACAATTTAAAAAAAAAACTGAGTAACCACACACACACACACACAGACACAGACACACACACACACACACACACACACACACACACACACACACACACACACACGAAAAAGATAACGGAGGTGTGAGAGAGGTAAGAGGGAAAGGAGGAAAACGGAAGAAGAATGATAGAAAAGGGGAGAGATAGTGATGAAAGAAAACTGACGAAAAAAAAAAAATCCTAAGTAAAAAGAAACAAACCGAGAGAGGGAGGGGTGAGGGGGTGAGGGGGAGGGGTGAGGGGGTGAGAGGTACGGAGGGGGAGGGGTGAGGGGGTGAGGGGGAGGGGTGAGGGGGTGTGAGGTACGGAGGGGGAGGGGGGTGGGGGTGAGAGGTACGGAGGGGTAGGGGTGAAGGGGTGTGAGGTACGGAGGGGAGGGGTGAGGGGGTGAGAGGTACGGAGGGGGAGGGGTGAGGGGGTGAGAGGTACGGAGGGGGAGGGGTGAGGGGGTGAGAGGTACGGAGGGGGAGGGGTGAGGGGGTGAGAGGTACGGAGGGGGAGGGGTGAGGGGGTGAGAGGTACGGAGGGGGAGGGGTGATGGGAGAGGGCCGGGTGGGTGAGTGAGATAGCCCCAGATAGCACCGATACAGACGATAGCCGCCAGGAGATAGGGTGGCCAGGGTGTGTGTGTGTGTGTGCAGGTAATCACGTATGCAGTACCAACCTCCTTAGAAACAAATGACACACACCCAGGCAAAATTTTAACACCGCCACCGGGATGACGTCTTGTGGTTTATTTCCGATGCCACCACAACATTATATTTAGCTTTGTGGAGACTCTTCGTCGTGGAGCGGATGAACCCCTTCAATCCGAGAACGTACCAGTACTTTATAGTGTATTCTGGATTTCCCTTAAGTAAAGTCCCCTAGGGCTCTAATGAACATTAAACCTCGTTCATTTCGTCAGGTTTAGGCAAAGTTAAGTAACATTTTGTGGAGGAGCGGCAGCAGGAACTAGAAAGCACTCAGAGAGCGCATACCTCCGCCAATGCCATTGCAGGATCAGGATCCACCCCAAAATTTAATCAGTTCTTTCTTGGCCCATGGCCCATCCTTCAACAAAATTCATTGAAATTCATTGAGAACTTTTACAGACATCGTGTGGACAAACGAACAGACAGACAAACACAGGTGAATACATAACCTCCTCCAAGTTCGTTGGCGGAGGTAATAGGAGTAAAGATGTCATCAGAATGAAGGCGTTGAGGGAGTAGAAACAAAGCTGGGGAGGGGGGGGCAACAAAGGGCTGCTAAGCAAAGAATGTCAGACAGGTCATTCCAGTAATATGGGCTAGTTAAGTTACAGTATTTAACAGGAAATAGTATGGCAAGTAGTAATTTGCGCCGTTCACTACGATCCGCCTCTACACACCTCACTAGACGTCTGGCGGCAGCAAGAACAAAATGAATGATGCCATTGTCCTAAACAGGTAAAGTGCTACATTTCCCACAACTCCTGCCATTGCCAGGTTTTCACTAAGCCCAACAAAACAGTGTGGTGGCAGCAACGACAAAATACAAGCACGTCATCGCACTGAGGTGATGCGGCTACAAAGTGTCTCACCCTCTGACCCCATGAACCCAGTGACGTATTATGTATTAAGGGTGAGAGAGTGAGGGTGGGGGTGGGGGTGGGGGTGGGAATGGGAATGAGGGTGGGGTGGGGATGGAGGTGAGGGTGAGGGTGGGGGTGGGGGTGGGGGTGAGGGTGGGATGGGGATGAGGGTGAGGGTGAGGGTGGGGATAGGGTGGAGGTGGGAGAGAAGGTGAAGGTGAGGGTGTGGGTGGGGAAGGCGTGGGTGGGATTGGGGTGGGGGAGGGGGAGAGGTTGAGGTGGGGAAGGCGTGGGTGGGATTGGGGTGGGGGAGGGGGAGATGGTGAGGTGGGGGAGGTAGCGAGGGTGGGGTGCGGGAGGGGGCAAGGATGGGGTTGGGGGGGTGGGGGTGGGATGTGGATGAGGGTGAGGGTGAGTAGTGGTGGTAAAGGTAAGGGGTGAGGGCAAAGGTGATAGTGGGGGTAAGGGTGAGAGGCGTGAGTGTGGCCGAGGGAGAAAGCTCTAAACAATTCTAAGTACTCGTAGGTAGACAGGAAGACGAGATAAGCAGGTAAGTACAGTAAGTAGGTGGCTGGGTGTGTAGATAAGTAGGTAGGTAATTACGTAGGTAGGTACGTGAATAGGGTACAGCTATATTATGTAAGTATGTATGTATGTATGTAAGTGGATGAAAGGCTAGACGGCAGGAGGGTACGGAAGTCGGTGCGTCGGTAGACAGGCAAGTTAGAAGATACAGTAGGTATGTGAAAAAATCGTTAACTAGTTACTGTGGTTAAGTAGACGGGAAACCTGTTATGTACGGCAGTCAGGTAAGCTGGGTAGGTTAATAGGAATGGTAGGCAGGTAGTTAAGCAGATAGGTAGGCAGGGAGACTAGTAGGTAGGCTGGCAAGTAAGCAGACAGGTAGGTGAATAAGATGGCAGGAACAGCAAGTAGGTAGGTAAGTAGATAAGTCGACAGGTAGGCAGATATGTCAGTCGGTAGGAATACTGGTGGACGAATTAGTACATGTGTGACCGAGAGGGAAAGCCAGATGGGGGAGGGGAGAGAGAGAGAGAGAGAGAGAGAGAGAGAGAGAGAGAGAGGGGGGGGGAAGGGGGGAAGGAGAGGGATAGCTATGATAAGCAACAGAAGCGTGTGAACCAGCTCTCTCTCATTGCCCCCTACTCCTTCACTCCCATGATTTAATCCCCTCCCTTCCTCCCAAACTCTCCCTCTCTTCCAGCCTCATTCCCATTCTCTCCCAGTCGATCCTCCTCTCTCCATTCCTCCCTCCAGCCATCCCCCTCCCCTTCCTCCGGTCCATTCCTCCCCATCTCTGCCTCCCATCCTTCCGTACCGCTCACGTTTTGCTGTTCTTGACATTTACCTTCGATTGTATTCCTTTATCAATGTCTGACTTCCTTTGTGACCTATGTTTTCCGCTGTATTGCTTTGCTGATATCCTTCTACGTACTCATGTTATTAACTTCCTTTTGTTGTTTTCTGTTGTACTCCTTTTGTTGATGCTTGTACTCCTCTGCTGCTGATGCTCTAACTTTGTTTGTACTTCTCTGATATATTCCTTCCTTGTTTCCTTCACATGGACTCATTTGTTGATCTTTTGACCTCCTCTGTACACCTGTGTTGATGTTATGACTTCCCTTGGACACCTTTGCACTTGTTTAGAGTCCTTTGTATTCCTTTGCTGATCTTTTGACTTCCTTCGTAATCGTAGATTGACAAGAGCACTCCTTTGTACTCCTTCACCTCTACCAATCTCACTCCCTTCCACCCTCCTTCCATCGTCTTCCTAAATTACTTCCATTCCGTCGTTTCCTCCAAGAATCACACTTTCACCACCCTCTTGCTGCCGGTCACTACGTCGGAAGGAAAGGTGGGTATGGAAGAGCTTTCAATCATTTTCCCTCCTCTTTTCTTTCCCTCCCCTCCCTCCTCCCTATCATTCCTTCCTTCCTCTACAAATCCTCCCCCAGATTCCTCCACAACCCCACTCCTTACCCACACCCCATTCCCAATCCCCCCTCTCCCTCACACCTTCACTTCAAACATCTCTCACCATCCACTGCATTTCCCTCCCAGCAGCTCACCTCATCATTCCCCTCTTTCTTTCTCCAACTATATCCCCCCTTCTACACCCAAAAAGGGAGTTTCCCCCTCCTTACGTTCACTCCTTCCTCCCTAATCCCCTCAACAAACCACAGCAATTCCCCCATTCTAAGCACGGGGCCGGATCACCCCAGGCTTACTTACCTGAATTCTCATTCTATTTCCCCATCTAAAGAATCCCTATTCCTCCGCCTCAGTTCCTTCCCCAACTCCCCCAAATCCCCTCAGTAATCCCCCTCTCTTTCTTCCCCAGCCTCATGCCATCCCACTCTTTCCCACGTAGCCTACTCATTCCTTCCTTGCCCCCTCCCCCTTCCCATCCCTCCCCCCTCCTCCTTACTTCCCCTCAGCCCCCCAAAATCCCCCCATCCCCCCAGTAATCCCTCCCCCCAGTCTGAGCACGGGGCCGGATCACCCCCGGATTACTCACCTAGATTTCTTTTGATTAATTAACTCCGGGTCCCGCTGGCTCTCGCATCGAACACAATTTTTTTTTACCTATATATATAACTTTTTTTTTTTAGCTTATTTTTTTTTCTCGTCCCCCCACCCCCCCGTAGTTGGAATCTGGTGTCCCGGTTTTATGATATATATTTTAGGGAGAGGTCTGAAGGGAGGGGGGGGGGTAAGGGGAGGCTTGGGGGTAGGTGATTAGGGATTGTGTGAATTAAGAACTGCTGTGATTTATGACATATTTTAGGGGCAGATCTGAAAGGTAAGGGGTAAAGGTGGGAAAGGGGGTAAGGGGATAATGGGTAGAGGGAGAAGGAGGGCAGGGGGAGAGGAGTATAAAAGGGAAGAGGAATGAAAGGGTAAGGGTGAGAAGAGGGAAGAGGAGTAAAGGAATAAGGATGGGAAAAAAGGGTGGTGAGGGGAAAACGAGTAAGGGTGGGAAAGGGGTAAGGGTGGAAAAGGGTGGGAAAAGAGGGGAAAATGGGAGAGTAAGCGGGTAAAGGGGCACGAGTGAGAAAAAAAGGGGAAGATGGAAAGCAAGATACAGATTTTTCAGGGCAGCTGTGAAAGGGGGTAAGGAGGGGGTTGGGGGTGATTAGCGATTGGGTGATTAAGAACTGCTATGCTTTATTATGGTCTGGGCTGTAATAATTTTGGTGCTGGACTGATTAGCTGGTATATATATGTGTGTATGTACTTGTTATATGTGGGAGTTTTTATTCGTCTATCTGTCTGTCTAACAACCTATCTATCTGTCTATCTACCCATATCATTATCATCATCACTACTGGTAATATTTTTTTCTGTCGGGGAATTTTCTGAATTCATCTATCTATTTAGTATTATTAGCATTTTTATTTAGTATCACCGAATACTATTAAACTATTTATAAATTGACTGTTAGAGACTGGACTCTGAGGATGCGCTGATCAGTCCATTCCTGAGTCCCAGAAGTCCTCTCTCTCTCTCTCTCTCTCTCTCTCTCTCACACACACACACACACACACACACACACACACACACACACACACACACACACACACACACACACACACCACCGCTTGGTCATTAATACCGAACCGTCTATATTTAAGGCTTAATATGGTCGGACTATCTCATTCACAACTGCTGTGAAGGTAAAAACGTTATCTTTTTTCTTTTTCTTTTTGTTTTTGTTTTTGCATATCGGAGAGCCTTGTGGAAGATTGGTTATGAGGTACATTTCAGTGCAGTTCCAACCCTCACTCTGTTCCATGTCTCAGACGGGAACGAATCTGGGGGTATGACCAGCAGCCCACTCCTCTACCACCTGGCCACCACCTCCCCCTCACCTCCTTCGGGACAGGCATCAGAGGCAAAAGGAAATCCTGATGGCATTTCCCCTCTCACCCCCAAACCGCACACTGTAACCCTTCCAGCAATGACGTCGCTTTTACAATATTCTTTCCCCCGCCAGACGATTTTACGCAGCCTGAGGATCCCTTGCCGGACTGGAGGGGTTAGATATACCTTTATTTAATCCCTCCATTATTAGACATCCTTCCTAAGTTCAGTAAATCGTCTGGTGGTAGCATGATACAAAAAAAGTGCTCGGGGTAAGGGGGTTAAAGAACAAGCTTATATATACAAAAACCAAACGCAACTCTCTCTCTCTCTCTCTCTCTCTCTCTCTCTCTCTCTCTCTCTCTCTCTCTCTCTCTCTCTCTCTCTCTCTCTCGCCAAACCATTCCCATCCCTCTCACACATCAGCACCTCTCCCCCCTCCTTTATTTTTCATTCCAACTCCTTTCCCTTCCTCTCTCCCCTGTCTCCCCTCCTCTCCCTCCACATTCTGATTCACCTCTTTTCTCCTCCACTCCTCTCATTTCCTTTCCCCTCCTCTCTCTCCATCCTCTGATCTCTCATCCCTTTTCTCCCCTTCCACATCCACTTCCCCTCCTCTCCCTCTTCTCCCCTTCTCATCTCTCTCCTTTCCTCCCATTCCTTCCCATTCCTCCCTTTTCCTCCTCACCTCCTGTTCATCTATCCCTCCTCTTCCCTGTCCCCTCATTTCCCTCCCCATTCTAATTCCTCATTCCTCCCACAAACTATCTCTCCTCTCCCCTTCCCTCCAAACTCCCTTACTTTCCCTCTACATCCGCATTCCCCTCAGATACCTCTCCTTTCATTCCCCCCCCCCCCACATCCCCCTTTCCTTCTCTCCTTGCACACTCTAATTCCTCATCCCATCTCCTCTCCCTGCCAGTTCCCCTCCTCTTCCCACCACATCCTAATTCCCCTCAGATACCTCCCCTCCCCTCCCTTCTCCCCTCCCTACATTTTTCCCCCCTTTAATCACACAGGAATTAGTTGCTCATGTTACCAATCGTGGTATTATAACCAATTAGATTAAAATCCCTGCATAGCTGTATTGAGAACGCCACCCCTCTCTCTCCCCTCACCCCTCACCCTCCCCTCATTCACTCGTCTCTACTTTGCTTTCCCTCCCTTTCTCCTCGCATCCCTCACCCCCTCCTTATTTTCCTCTCCCCTTTTATTCCTTCTGCTTCTCCCTACCTCCCTGCTTCCCTCCTCCCTCCCCTCATCCCTCTCTCCTTTGTACTCTCCCCCTCATTCCCTCGTCTCTGCTTTACCTTCCCTCCCCCCCTCATCATCTCTTCACTGTCTCCCCCGATAACCTTCTGTCTCTTCTATCCTTTTCCCCTTTTCTCACCTCACGTCTTCCCTCCCATCACCCTTTCGTCTCTCCTTTACCTCCTCCCTCCCTCCCTCCTTCCTCGCTCACCTCCCTCCGGCCTCCCCCCAGCCATCTCTTTACCTTCTGTCACCTCCCTCTCTCCCTTCCCCTTCCCCACTCATTCTCTCTACCTTTCCCTTCACACATTTTTCTCTTTCTTTCCCTTCCTCAATCTATCCACCTTTTATATACAGTATTCACCTCTCTTCCTCCCTTCCCCCCTCACTCCCTCTACCTTTATACTCTCTCTCTCTCTCTCTCTCTCTCTCTCTCCCTCCCTTTACATATGCCTACACCATTCTTCCTCTGCTTTCCCTCCCTTCAATCCTTCCTTTACCTTTCCCCTCATTCATTCACCTGTTCCTGACCCTCTCTGTACCCACTGTCATTTCCATATATCCCAATCCCTTCTCCCCTCTCCCCCCTCCCCTCTCACCCTTTTTACCCCTATTTTTCCCCTACTTTTCCCCTCTCACACTAATGTCTGTTTTTCCATCTCTTTACATCTCTCCTCTCATCCCTCCACCCCTACCCTTCTCCTCATATAATTCTCTTTCACACTTCTTTCACACTCTTCTCTTCCTTCTCCGCATAGCTGTCTCTTCCCCCCTCTCTCGTCTCCCCTTCACCTCTCCCCTTCTCTCACAAGCTTCACCTCAGCCTCTCACCTGTCCCCACATTAATTCCTCCTTTTCCCTGCCTTCAACCTTCCCCTCACCTTCTCACTTCCATCACTCATTCCTCTCCCTCCTCTTCATCTCCTGCTCCCCTCTCCTCCTCACTCCCGTCATTTATTACACTTTTCCTATCTCCCCCTCCCCCTTCAACTCCCATTTTTCCCTTCCTTACTCCCTCATCCCCTGCACCGTTCGCCTCAATCACTTCATTTACTGTCATCGCCCCTCTCCCTCACCATCTCCTCTCCCCACTCCGTCATTCCTTCCTTTATCGCCCCGCTCTCCCTCCACCCCTCCCTTGTTCCCCTTCACATCGCCCCCTGTCCTCCTGTTCTCTGCTTCGTCTCCCCCCACTCTACTTTCTTTCCGTCTGTTCCATCCTCTTTCTCTCCTTCTCTGCCTCTTTTTAATCCTTCCATCTCTACCTTCACCCCATTTCCCCTCTCCCTCTATCCCCTCCTCTTTTCATCACCTCATCCAGTATTTTTGTTCCTTCATTCTCCCCTCTTACCTTCTCTCCTTCACCTTTCCCCTCATCCTTGTCTATCACTTCAGCTATACCCCTCGCATCTCCCCTTCCCTCACGCTGACGTTTCTTCTCCTCCCCTCCTCCTCTTTACTCCATCCCCGCTCACTCTTTCCCCTCGTCCTTCCTCTCCTCCTCTAATTTGCCTCTCCACTCTCTCTTCCTCACTCCTCTTTCCTTCCCTTCCCCCATCCCCTATTTTTCTCCTCCTCCCCTTAAAATGCGTAATCTAACAAACACACACACACACACACACACACACACACACACACACACACACACACACACACACACACACACACACACACACACACACACAACCTCCCTCTTCCCTTCCCTCCCACCCCCCTCTCTCTCCTACTCACCTGGTGTGTAATGTATGGAAGTAAAAGAAAGGAGGAGAGGGGAGAAGAAGTGAAGGTAGCGGGGAGAAAGGAAAACAAAGGGGAGAAGGGAAGGGAAATAAGAAGGTGAGAGGGGAGAAGGGAGGGGAAATAAAAGGGGGAGAGGGGAGATGGAAGGGGAAAATGAGGTGGAGTGAGAAATGAAAAAGATGTGATCGGAGAGAAGGGGAAGGGAAGGGTAGGCATGTAGTAGGTAGGCAGGTAGGTAGGCAGGACGAGGAGGCAGAGGAGTACAAAGGAAAGCAAACAGCTATCGCGGCTGTTTGGTATAGGAAAGGCTGTAACAAACAAAACTATTTTATCAGTTAGGGACAAGGATAGAAATGTAGGAAGGAGAGAGAGAGAGAGAGAGAGAGAGAGAGAGAGAGAGAGAGAGAGAGAGAGAGAGAGAGAGAGAGAGAGATGCGTGCTTTAACCTGAGAATTAAGACTTCCCTCTTTCCTCCCTCATCCCTCCCCTTTTCTCTCCCCTTCTCCTAACTCACAAATTCTTCCTCCCTCCTTCCCTGTCTCTCAAATTCCCCACTATCTTTCCCTCACGTCTCCTACTCCATCAACGCCCTCCCTGTTTCCTCACTCCTACTCCTCCCTTCCCTAACACCCTTACCTCTCATTCCCATGCCTCTCCCCTTCCCTCCCCTGTCATCTCTCCCCTGCCTATCCCCTCTTCCTCCCTTTAGCCACCCCTTACCTCTCTTCTGTCTTTCCCCTCCCTTTCCCCCTAACTTTCCCTCCCTCCCCTTTCATATCTTTCCTCTGCCTCTCCCCTTACTCTCCCCTCACTACTTCTACCTATCTTCCTCCTGCCTTCTCCCTCCCCATCCCGCTCCCTCCTGGTGCTACAGATCGGCCCTCCCTCCCTATCCTGACTACAGTCACATTTTCAAATATCATTCAGGCTACAACTAGACGGTTTTATTCAGCTCAGCACGGATCTCTTGTTTTGAAGGGTCAACCAAACCTAGACTGAAGCCTACCAGTTCCCAGGCCAAAATTGAGTAGTAAAAAAAAAAAAAAAAAAAAAAAAAACGCTTCCTCGGCTTTAAGGTGCTAAAGGGTAAAGTCAAAGGGTGGTTTAGGAGGGCATGACAGAAAAAAGACACAGACGGTGACACAGAAGACAGCGAAAGTAGACAGTGATACGAAGGTAAAGTCCCGGGGGATGGGGGAGTTAAGGGCAGACTATCTTTCAAGGCACACACGGTGAGATTTTTTTTTTTTTTTGTCTGTTACAGACAGGCATTGGTTTGTAAACATGCGTCTGGTGAACTGTTCCAGTCAGTGGGACTGGAACCCACCACTCCAGGACATCCCTTGAATATGAGCCCAATACCAGACTGACCAAGTCACCGAGTAGCGCTCCCTATCTTCTTCATTACCCATATTCGTACTCTCGATTTTACTTTCACCCTTCTCATTTTCCTCCTTTTTTCCCCACAGTTTCCCTCTCCATATCCAACCTTTCCCACTCTCTAACACCTCTCTCCTCCCCTCCTTTCTTCCCCCTATCTCTCCTCTCTACCTCCACCACTCCCCATCCTCCCTTCCCCTCCCCTTGTCTCCTTATTACCTTTCTCCTCTCCTTCTCGGCTCCATCTCCTGCTTCTCCCCTCTTTCTTCTTCCACTACTACACTGATCGTCGCCTAACGAAAAAGATATCTTAGTCTTCTTTGTAACTAACAGCCTCAAAAGGACTACCAGGTGTGCTGTTGTTTGCTTTCTTTGATTATTCTTTACACTCTACCTCCTGTCTCCCTAATGCTTCCTTTCCTCTACCTGGAAACTCCCCCTCTCCTTCCTACAATTGTCCTCTCTCCCCACCATTCTCCTCCACCTCTCTCCTATTCCCTACTCCTCCTCTTCCTCCATCCCCTCCCCCCGGTGCCGTGGTGGTGGTGTGGCGGTGGTGCCTCTCATTATTAGCAGATCAAGTGGTGGCGGCCGCCTCAGAGCCACCGGTAACAACCTCTCCAGTTTTATTCCACAACACATAATTATCAGTTTTAAGCTCTACCTCTTACCCACCCCCACTCCCCCTTCCCACAGCCACGTCCCCCCGCCCCCTCCCCCTCCTTACCTCCATTAGTCCCTTCTCGATTCTACTTTCCACCCCTCCCCCCGTCCCCCAACCCTCCAACCTTACTGTTCGCCTCCTCCCCTCCTCACCTCACCCATCTTTTTTCCTCCTCCTCTCACCCCTTACAAAGGAGTAAAAAGGTGTACAAAGGATGGCAAACAACAAGATACCTATTCGTTCTTACGCGACTGTTTGTTACAAAGAAGACTGTGCTTATGACATCTAAATCTATGAGCTGATGATAAGGACAGCACTGCAAGAAGGCCTTTTTCTCTCTCCTTTCCCCCTTTCTCCTCAGTTTTAGCTTCCCCTTCCCCTCCCGCATCCCCATTTCTTCTCATCCTCCTCTGTTCTCTCTTCTCCGTGGCGCCTCTCTCCCCGTCCCCTCGATTCTACTTCCCCCCCTCCAACTCTCATCATCTCCCCTCCCTCCCCTCTCCTGAATATCATTTTCCTCCCATCCATTATTTTCTCCTAGACTCTGTTTCCCCATTTCCCTTCCCCCATCCCCATATCTTCTCATTCTCTTCTTGTCTTTCCAGCTTCCTTCACTCGCAGGCCAATCCAACCTCCCCTCCCAATCCCCCACTACAGAAGAGTAACTAGTTTTAAGATCTCCAGTTCACCCCACCCCCATCGCCTCCTTTCTCCTCGATCTTACTTCCTCCCCTCACCCACTCCTCCCCATCCACTATCCCACTAGTTTCCAGCTCTCATATCCTTCCCCTCTCCTCATTCCCTCCACCCTTCTTCCCCCGATCCCTTCCCTTCTCTCTGCTCCGTTACTCTCCCCTTATTCCCCCCACCCTCACTTTAAGCTGCCTTGCTCCACCCCATCCCCCATCCCCTCCTACCCCCATTTTCTCATCACAGTAAATATTATCGGTGTTAAAGTCTCTACTCCCCCTACCCTTTCCCCTTCCCACCCCACTGTAATTACCTCTCTTCCCTCTTCTCTTCTCCTTCCCCTCAAGCATCTCCCTCTTCCCACTTTAAGGAAAAAAACAGTATAAGTTACGAGTTGCCCTCTCCCTTCTCCCCTTTCCCCTTTTCCCCTCCCACCTCCTCTCTCTTCCACTCATTTCCTTTCTCTTCTTCCACTCCTTTTTGCAACCACTTCCTTACTCCCAAGGTATTTCTTACTCCTTCATTACGTGAAAGTTTTCCAGCTAAATAAATCGTCTGGCTGTTGGCAACAAATGATCGTGCAGCGGTGGTCATAATATAATAATCTTGCCATTGCCAGAATTAAATCGTCTGGCTGTAGCCATAACAAAATAATCAGACGATAACCTAGACGGGGTACGGTTCTTCCTCCTCTTCATCCCCTTAAAACTTCACTCGTCCTCTCTCTTTCTACAGTCCTTCAACAAAAGCTCTTTTCTCACTCACCCCTTCCCTGTTCTTTCCTCTCACCCCTCCCCTCTCTCCCCCCTTTCCCTCAGATCTTCACATCTGCCAACCCCCCCCCCCACCAGAGAAAAATCACCAGACCTCTCCTCCTTCCTTCCCCCCAACCCAACCCCCACACAAAAAAATTGGGGGGATGGGGGGAAGAAGAGAAGGGGTTCTTAACTGAGTCTCCCCCTATTTTTCTTTTCCTGTAATCGGGGAATTTTTCGCTAATTATTCTTTCCATGATTTGTGCTTAGTCGGGATTTTTTTCATTTTTTTGTAAGTCAAATGTCGCTTTTTTTGCGTCAGAAATCCTTTTTTTTTTTTTTTTCTTTTTTTTTCCCCCTTTTTATAAGTGTCGAGGGTGCATGGTCAGTGAGTGTTTTGGTGCTTGATGTTGTGGTGGTGATATTGTTGTGTTGGTAATGTTGCTGTGGTGGTGGTGGTGGTGGTGTTTTAATTGCTGTTGTGGTGGTGTTTTTGTTGTTGTTGTGATGGTGATGATGTGCTTGTAATTGCTGCTGAGACTGTGTTGTGTTACTGCTGCTGCTGCTGTTGTTGTGGTGGTGGTGGTATTGCTGCGACTGTTGTTAGTGTTACTGATGTGTTTATTATTACTGTATTTCTGCGGTTGTAGTGATGGTCGCGTTGTTGTTGCTGTTCATGTTGCTCTTGTGGTACTGCTGCTGGTGCTCTGGACGAAGTCTTTCTTGTTAATGTTGGTGCTGTTGTTGTTGCTGTTGTTGCTGTTGTTGTTGTTGTTGTTGTTGGTGGTGGTGGTGGTCGTTGTAATGGAGGTATTGGTGGTGGTGTTGGTGTTACTCTGTTGTTGTTGTTGTACTGATGGTGGTATAGGTGTTGTTATGACTTGCTGTTGTTGTTGAGGGTAATAATAATAATAATAATAATAATAATAATAATAATAATAATAATAATAATAATAATGATAATAATACAATAATAATAATAATAATAATAATAATAATAATAATAATAATTAGTAATAAATAATAATAATAACAATAATAATAATAATAATAATAATAATAATAATAATAATAATAATAACAATAATAATAATAATAATAATATAGTAATACCGTATAATTGACGTCTATGATGGTGGTGTTTTTGTTGGTGAAAATGGCGGTATCAGTATGGATGTCCAATACAGTTACATGTTTTTGTTGTTCATGTTCCTTTTTTTCTTTTTCTCTTTTATTTAATTAACGTTTCAAAATTATTCCAATGATATTAGCACTGACAATATTACTCACACTGTTGCTGTTGTTGAGGGGAGAGAGTCAATCCACCTCAGTGACAGCAATAGAATCCTCACACACAGCCCATAACACACACAAAATCTCGACACCTCCTACACAACCCTGAATCCCTCCCCTAAGTCTTGAGGGAGGGGGGGGGGATTCTACTAACAGTCTGAACCCAACTCCAACCCCCAAACCTACAGCCAGCCCTCAGTCGGCAACCCCACCCCCTCTAAAAAATAAAAAAATAAATAAATGAACAATAAAGCAAGTTAATCAAGCGTATAATCCGAAACACTTAATCCCCCAAATCCCTCCCCACCAAAATCCCTAAAGACCACACTACTGAAACTAATCCTTCAAACGTAAATCCTCTACGAAACACAGACCAGAGTATGCAGACCTGAAGCGTATACTGAGAAAAAATAATGGCATGTTCCCAAACCTATCTGCAGGAAACTCCCATCACATTACTATCCCCCTACAACCGAGAGAGAGAGAGTGTGTGTGTGTGTGTGTGTGTGTGTGTGTGTGTGTGTGTGTGTGTGTGTGTGTGTGTGTGTGTGTGTGTGTGTGTGTGTGTGTGTGTGTGTGTGTGTGTGTGTGTGTGTGTGTGTGTGTGTGTGTGTGTGTGTGTGTGTGTGTGTGTGTGTGTGTGTGTGCCGTATACAAAAAATAACCTAATCCCAATACAACTTACATAAAATCTCGAAATCACTCTAAAAACCTAAAACCATCCAAAAATACGAACACACACACACACACACACACACACACACACACACACACACACACACACACACACACACACAGTACCAAACCCCCAGAAACCCTCACGATTATCAATCCTTTCACTGCGACGCACCTTCTTTTACTATCTTGGTGCCACAGTCGGCGGGCTTAATTTCACTTCACGGGGACCTGGTGTGGTGCAGGAGCTACTGAAGGCAATATCCAACCCGCCCCGTCACCAAAGCATCTCCTAATTTGAAGAATATCGTGACAGAGGCAAGAATAAAAACGAAAATGACAAAAACTCGGAGCCATATCGAAGGTATTGAATCTTGACCGTGAGATATCATTCAAGAAAGCCACTATACTGCAAGAGCTACTCAAGGCTATATCTAATTCCTCCATTTCCACATTATTTCTCTGAACCTGTCTGGAAGGAGCAAGACACACATCACTGTACTGAAAGGTTGAGAAACACATAAACCATCCCACATAACCACAGTCTACCCACAAAAACTTCCTTCAACCTGAGGATGTAATTTCTGTTTTATTTTCTGGTACCAGACGAGATTATTCAGCGTGGTAAAGCCTCTTAGTTGAAAAGGAAAAGTTATTTCAAAGGTATCTCCAGTTAGAGGTTAGAATAAACGGAATAAAATCGTCTGGAGATACCTAGAATAAATCCAGAATACGTCACTGGACTAAATGGATTACACTCCGATACCAGACCACCCAAATTTCAAACAATTTAAATCATAAACGTATGAAAACCGAACTATTACTTAAACACACACACACACACACACACACACACACACACACACACACACACACACACACACACACACACACACACACACACACACACACACACAAGCTCCCACAATTACTGAAATAAACCACAATCCACCCCACAGGAACCCACCATATCACCAAACACCGAGACTCACTTAACCCAAAGCCCCGTAGCGTTACAACCCCTCTAAACTCCCCAGTCCTTCTTCAAAATTACACTGTCACCGAATATAACAAGAATCAACTGCCTCAATCCCCAAACACTTTATAAACCTCGCTAGCGATTCATTAAAAAATCAATCAATCTAAACTAATACCATCCTCCCCCCTCAAAAAAAAAAAAAAAAAAAAAAAAATCCCTCAACTCACATAAATCCTTTTCGACGTTTAAATCTTGAAAAATCCCTAAATCCTAAACCTACTCCAAAACCACCACACCACACCTCGTCCATATCGCTAAAACAAACCTTAACCCTCCACACCCTGACTAACCCCAAACACTTCCCCCCCATAAACGCACAATACCAACACGCAAGCCGTCGACTCACCTACATATTGGTGTTTATTGGGTATACAACCTCAACCCCCAAATAAAAACTGAACCAAGCCTAATCCATACATCAAAATTCCTCTCAAAACACACACACACACACACACACACACACACACACACACACACACACACACACACACACACACACACACACACAGGCAATGGTTTTCTTAGACAACTTTAAAACCCCAAACACAACCTAACCCCTAAACCAAGCCCCCTCCCCCCAAAAAGATAAAGCTCACAAAACCAAGACCAAACACGCTAAAGTCAACCCAAAGCCCAGTGAATCACCTACGGGCACCGGTTTAGGGCTTGCGTCTGGCTCCCCTACCAATGGGATGAGGGATTGGCGCCCAGGTGAGTCACTGATCAGGTGCGACGCTCTCTCTCTCTCTCTCTCTCTCACACACACACACACACACACACACACACACACACACAAACACACACACACACACACACACACACACACACACACAACCGATAATAAAAAAAAAATCTTACACTCCATAAAAGCCTACACTTGATCAAGAACACAACTTTCACCCCACAACAGAATGACCTAACCCCAAAAAACATCAATTAAAAAAAAACACTGTAGGTCATTAACAGCCTTAAAACCCTCCAAAACCATGCCCCACTCAAAACCACAGAAAACCAACATGAAAAGAGCCCCATAAAGAAATAAAAACTTCCATGTCCTTAAAACAGACCTTAAAAACACCCCAGAACCCAACCCAAACAATACCTTCCCCCCCTCAGTAAATAAATAAACAAACAAACAAATACATAAACCCCGTGTGACTCACCTACGGGCATGGGCTTTGGGCTTGCGTCTGGCTCCCTGACCAATGGGATGGGGGACTGCCTGCCGGGCGAGTCCCCATTGGTCAGGTGCGCCGGCGGGGGGTCTCGGGCTGTTGCTTCTTCCGCCCGCCCATTGGACCGTTCCGCGCTGCCCTCCCGCTGTGGGGGTAGAGAAGGGACAGGGTTAATGGGTGTGGGTGGTGGGCTCTGTCGGGATGGGGTTATACGGGTGAGTTTCATGGGGTAGGTGACGTCTTGGACATGTGAGGTTTATGAAAAGTCAAGTGATTCAGCTAGGTTAAGTTGGGCTATACTAGGTTAGGTACGGTTAGATTTGGTTGGTTAGCCTGGATCAGGTTAGGGTTAATTTGGAAGGATTAAGTGGATTTTATAGGTCTGGGTTTAATCAAGACATAAGTAGGGCTTTATGTAAATGGTGGACAGATGGGAGGGACGGATAATTTGTGTTGGACATATAAGTATTTTTTGTGTGTGGTTGGACTTATGTAGGTGGGTAAGATGGGGGTTGGGCGTGGCTTTTCTGGGGCTGGAAAGGTTATGTCAATGGGGGATATATGGGTGGGTTCTGTGCGGTCGGGTATAAATATGGGGGTTTGGTGAGGTCTTACACAGGTGAGGGTTGGACGTGGGAAGGGGTTTATTGTGCTGCGTTTGGTGAGATTGTAAATAGGGTACTGACAACTGGAAGTGGGGCAGGTGGGGGTTTTGTCGGGGGTATAGGTCGGTGTAGGTGTGGGGTTTTAATGCAATAATGCAACAGTTAATAACAGTTAACATTAGTAATGCCCTGAAAGAGAGAGAGAGAGAGAGAGAGAGAGAGAGAGAGAGAGAGAGAGAGAGAGAGAGAGAGAGAGAGAGAGAGAGAGAGAGAGAGAGAGAGAGAGAGAGAGAGAGAGAGAGAGAGAGAGAGAGAAATGGGATAAATGAAACAGTTGAAATACTGTAAAATAATGAATGATAAATAGGGCCTACGAAGATAACCTTGCTAACGAAAACACTAATGCTTCTGTACTACACATATATGATACTGGTAGTTATTTCATCAGTTGCTATATATGGCAAGTAGCTGGACTGTTATTATAATTACCATGAAAAGTTGGCTACTATCTTGTTACTACTGCTCCTACCAGTACAATTACTACGACTACCTCAACGGTATTACTACTACTGCTACTACTGCCACGACTACCAAAGTGCAACTGTTGCTGTTCCTCTTCTCTATCTTCTGTTATCATCATCATCATCGTCATCATTCATCATCATCATCATCAAACATCATCATCATCAATCATCATCATCATTATTATTATTATTATAATTATTATTATTATTATTATATTTACATTCAAAAGTATTAAGAACATATTGAGTAGATGGGAAGTTGTTGAATGCTGTGAGATGTATATATGATGGTGCTAAGACTGCAGTGCGTGTAGATGGTGAACTGAGTGAACTTTTCTCTTTGAAGGTTGGGTTGAAACAGGGATGTGTCATGTCTCCATGGTTGTTCAATCTGTACATGGATGGGGTAATAAAAGAGATACAAGGTAGAGCAGTGGATGTTGGAGTGGCCCTGGTGAGAGAAGGTAGTGTTTGGAAACTCCCTGTACTGTTGTTTGCAGATGATACTGTGTTGTTAAGTGAAGACGAAGGGGAGCTGCAAGGCTTGGTGGATGAGTTTGGGAGAGTAAGAAACGGAATCTAAAGCTGAATGTAGGGAAGAGTAATGTGATGGTCTTTGAGAGAGGTGAAGTCAGTGAATGTACAGTGAGGCTGGATGGTAAGAAAATGGAAAATGTGAGTACATTTAAGTACTTGGGGAATGTGATGAGTAAGGATGGAAGTTTTGAGGGTGAAGTCCTTGAAAGGGTACAACAAGGAAGAAAGGTTGCTGGTTCCTTGAAAGCAGTGATAAGAAACAGGGAAGTGAGCATGGAAGTGAGAAAGTTACTACATGACAGTATTGTGATACCAACTCTAACGTATGGAAGTGAAGCTTGGACAATGTTGGAAGGACACAAGTCAAGAGTGACAGCAGTGGAAATGAGTTATTTAAGAGGAGCCTGTGGAATCACATGGAGAGACAGGCTGACAAGTGAGGATATAAAGGAGCGTTGTGGTGTGGATGTGGATGTGATTGGAAGCGTTAGGAGGAACACACTGAGGTGGTTTGGCCATATGGAAAGGATGGAGGGTGAGAAACTGACGAGGAGAGTGTATGTGAGTGAGGTGGAGGGGGGGAGAGGGAGGGGGAGGCCGAGGATGAGATGGAGGGATGGAGTGGAGAGGTATATGAGAGAGGGGGGTGTGAGTTGGGTGCAGGGCAGTGAATTGGCGGGGGACAGGGTGACGTGGAAGCGATTTGTTTGTGGCCACCCCGTACGGGATTAGGGCGCCTGGCAATAGATAGATAGATAGACATTCAAAATTGGTGTGTCTGTCTCCCTGTGTTTGCCTCCGAACTGGTGAGTCATCCAGGTGCTGCTGAGGCATACTACTGTACATGGGGTGGATAGATGGGGTGCTGTATAGGACACGGTATAATGACTTTCAACCTTCATGTGCAAAGCCAAAGTTAATATATTAAATATGTAAATGAGTGCAGTAGACTGTAATTCCCTTTGAGGACTGGCCCTCCATGAAGAGGGGATTTTTCCCTTGGAGGAAAAGATCCTCTGGGTGTGGCTTAGACACTAGAGGGAGGTGTCACCTAGTCTAGAGGGAGCTGGCCCTACGAAGAGTAGCCGGAGACTGACTGATGTTTCTAGTTATTAATACTGGTGCTGGATATTCTCTCTCTCTCTCTCTCTCTCTCTCTCTCTCTCTTTCTGTGTGTGTGTGTGTGTGTGTGTGTGTGTGTGTGTGTGTGTGTGTGTGTGTGTGTGTGTGTGTGTGTGTGTGTGTGTGTGTGTGTGTGATACGTAATGGATGGGTAGCCTAAGTCGATGAGTGAGTGAGTGGAATGCGTGACTGAAGGGATGAGTGAATGATAAAGGATTAAATGGGAAGATAAAATGAATGGGCAGACGCGGGTGGAGGGATGGATGAGTAAATGAATGTGAGTGGGATGGGTGAGTATGGAAGACACGTAGCCCCCGTCTAACTACACACTCCCACCGCTTTCCTGTGCGACTCTGTAATGCCACAATTAATCAGTACCCTCAGTCCTCCACGTACACAACTAGTCAATTCTGGAACTGTCCTCCTCCATCCGTCTTTTCCACTGCCTACGACCTCCAAACTGTAAAATTCGCTGTGGACAGGCACCTCGAAATGAACGAATCTTTATGCTGGCTTCCTTTTCTTCAACATTAGGCCTATTTGGAAGGGACAAGTTTTACACGCCTTCAAAGTTGATTCTTTCTTATCTGCATAAAGAAGTAGAGGGATGAGTGGGGTGTGTGAGAGGGTGGATGGAACGAGTGGGGTGTGTGAAAGGGTGGATGGGATGAGTGGAGTGTGTGGGAGGGTGGATGGGATGAGTGGGGTGTGTGAGAGGGTGGATGGGATGAGTGGGGTGTGTGGGAGCGTGGATGGGATGCGTGGAGTGTGTGAAAGGGTGGATGGGATGAGTGGAGTGTGTGGGAGGGTAGATGGGATAAGTGGGGTGCGTGAAAGGGTGGATGGGATGAGTAAGTACCAGTGACGAGGGTGTGGGATGGACGAGTGGGTGGATGGATGAGTATATATGGGTAAATGGAGTGGATGATTGGGTAAATGAAGATGTGAGTGGGGTGGATGAGAGGGCAAGAGGTCAGTGGAGTGGATGAGTGCGTTTGAAGATGAGTGGGGAGAATGAGTGGGTAAATGAAGAGGTGAGTGGGGTGGATGAGTGGGTAAGTGAAGAGGCAAGTGGGGTCGATGAAAGGGTAAGTGAAGAGGTGAGTGGGGTGGATGAGAGGGTGAGTGAAGAAGCAACAAGGGGTGGACGAGTGGGTAAGCGAAGAGGTGAGTGGGGTGAATGAGTGGATAACTGAAGAGGTGAGAAGGGAGGATGAGTGGGTAAGTGAAGAGGTGAGTGGGATGAAAGAGTGGGTAACTGAAGAGATGAGTGGGGAGAATGAGTAAGTGAAGAGGTGAGTGGAGTGAATGAGAGGGTAAGTCATGTAGTGTGTGGAAAGGTTGAGTGGGAAAGTGAAGAGGTGAGTGGGGTGGATGAGTGGATAAGTGGGAAAGTGAAGAGGTGAGTGGGGTGGATGAGTGGATCAGTGGGAAAGTGAAGAGGTGAGTGGGGTGGATGAGTGGATATGTGAGGAGGTGTGTGGGGTGGATGAATGGACAAGTGAAGAGGCGAGTGAGGTGGATGAGTGGGTAAGTAAGGAGGTGAGTGGGGTGGATGAGTAGGTAAGTGAAGAGGGAAGTGGGGTGGATAAATAAGCAAGTGAAGAGGTGAGTGGGGTGGAAGAGTGGGTAAATGAAGAGGTGAATGGGGTGGAGGATGAGTGGGTAAGTGAAGAGATGAGCGGGGTGGAAGAGTGGGTAAATGAAGAGGTAAGTGGGGTGGATGAGTGGGTAGGTGAGGAGGTGAGTGAGGTGGATGAGTGGGTAAGTGAAGAGGTGAGTGGAGTGAATGGGTAAGTGAATAGGTGAGTGAGGTGGATGAGTGGGTAAGTACAGTGGTGAGGGGGTGGATGAGTGGGTAAGTGAATAGATGTGGTGTGGATGAGTGGGTAAATGAAAAGGTGAGTGGGGTGGATGAGTGGGAAAATGAGGAGGAAAGTGGGGTGGATGAGTAAGTGATGAGGGAAGTGGGGTGGATGAGAGGGTATAAAAGTGAAGAGATGAGAGGGTATAAAAGTGAAGAGATGAGTGGGGTGAGTGAGTGGGTAAGTGATAAGTGGGGTGGATGAATGGGTGAAGGAATAGTTGAGTGGACTGGGTGAGTGGGGTGAGAGGGGTAGCGTGTATTGGCCTCTTCCCAGAACCTCTTACCTGTTGGAGTGGCCATTCTTCAGGTAGTAATCTAATTACTCGCCATCTTGTGTCAAGGGCATGCAGGTGAGGCTGAGAGGGAAGTAAGGGGAGGGGGAGGGGGGATATGGATGTGGGTGAAGGTGAGGGGTGGATAAGTGAGTGGGGAGTGAAGGGGAGAGTGGAGTGGAGAGTGAGGAGGTGGTGGGGAAGTGAGTGGGAAGGTGAGCAGCAAGTGAGGGCCAGAAATGAGTGAGAAACTTGAGTGGAGATGCGAGTGGGAGGTGGAGTACGGGAGCGGGGCATTTCGGTGGGATGAGAGGGGTAAAGAAGGGTGGGAGGGATGAATACACCATGACAGGGGTGCCGGGGATGTGACAGGGGTGAGTGCGGAGTGAGAGATGGGTGAGTGGGAGTGATCGTGTGAGAGGGATGCGTGAGGGTGAAAGCAATGTGAGAGGGTGCGAGAAGGGCAAGGAAGGGGTAAGGTGGATGATAGGGAAGGTGTACAAAGGAGTACAAAGGAAAGCAAACAGCAACAAACCTCATGGTCCTTTCGAGGCTGCTTGTTACAGAGTAGACTATGACTACAAGATCTAACTCTACATGCTGAAGGATAAGGATAGTAAAGCAAGAAAGCTCCCCCCACCTCCAAACCCTCCAGTTAAAACTGGCAAGAAAAAACGAGAAAAACTGAGATGGATATTTCATAGGAAAGACCGAAAAGGAAAAGCAACATTCTATAATACTTTATCTATAAGCTACCAGTGTGAATAACCTGAAAGAGAAAGTTGTAAAGTAAAACGAATAATCAATAAATAAATAACTAACGCTGAACTAAATGGCATGATGACAGGGATGGCAGAATGAGTGGGGGACGAGTGTGAGTCGGAAGTGAAGGAAAAGAAACTGCGAGGGGGTAAGACAGGGATAGGTAACTTAAGAAGAAAAAAAAAAGTGAGAGAAAAAGGAGAAGGAGAATAACGAGAAGGAGAGAAAGAGAGGGGAGTGAGTGGGATATGAAAACTGGGGAACGACTGAGAAGTATTATTGGAGAGAGAGAGAGAGAGAGAGAGAGAGAGAGAGAGAATGAAAACGAAAGAGCGGGACATGCGTACTGTGACGGTGAGAATGGAAAGAGAGAGCAAGGGCTTAAGAGGGGCATGAGAGGGGTGAGTGGGCTGAGAGGGCTGCACTGATCCTAGTTTAGTCTCCCCTACAAACCGCGGCATTACGGGCCTCTTAATTCTCATGCAGATTAACCATTTTTTTTTTCTTTTCCTTTTTTTGTCATGAGGGAGTACGGCTTGGTGTGTGTGTGTGTGTGTGTGTGTGTGTGTGTGTGTGTGTGTGTGTGTGTGTGTGTGTGTGTGAGAGAGAGAGAGAGAGAGAGAGAGAGAGAGAGAGAGAGAGAGAGAGAGAGGGGGGGGAAGAATAAATGGAACGCGGAAAATATAAGCATAAAGGGAACTACAGGAGAGAGAGAGAGAGAGAGAGAGAGAGAGAGAGAGAGAGAGAGAGATTAGTGATTTGGTGAAGTGAATTTAATGGAAGGCTTTACCTCACTAATCTATTCCATCCCTCCATCGCCAGACGCCTAATCCACGAGTTCATCCACGGACCCAGAAAAAAAAAAAAAGGAAATAAAGAAAGTCCAATCTCCTCTATCACCATTTCCTCCCGCCACTCCAAGCCACCTTTACTCATGTGCTCTCTCACACTGCTAGATTTCTCTCTCTCTCTCTCTCGTCGGAGCCATGAAGCGGCGTCAGGCACCAGATAACTAGAGCGGTATACAGTACAAGCATCTACCGTCCTGTTGAATATACGTAGCTCACATGAATCAGTATGGTGGGTGTTACTGTACGTCTGGTTTAAAGTACATTAGGTACCAGTGATTCCTCGGGAATTACGTTGTGTGTGTGGCGGGTATAAAGCACACAGCCTCTAACTACCTTTGTCAGCACTGTTAAAGCTTGCCATTTATGCGGTCGGATGAATGCATACCAGGTCCTAGCATTACATGGGATCTACTACTGAAATCATTTTTGTTATACTTTTTATGTCGTACCGTGTGATGTATGGCCGACTGCAATCAAATTATTGCCCTGGTGCTCCCGACAAACCACAAACGTTAACAAAGAATACCCTGACTCGGAGCTTGACTACCAGGATCAATTTTTTAGTAGTAAAACAAGAATTAAGAGCAAGCAAAATTTGTATTCCCGAAGAGAACTGAACAGAGAAAATAAATTTCCAGATCCGTTTATTTCGTGATAGCTTGACACACTGCGTTTCAAAGACTAGAGGTTGCAGGCAATGGGAAGACAGAATGAGGGCCCTTACACGTTTCTTTCTTTTTCTTTTTTCAAATCACACTAACACCTGTGATTTTCTGCACTGATTTTACTACGATAGTGAAGGCATTAATTCAGGCTATATCTAACCCTTCCAATAAGAGATGTTCTCCCTAAATAAAAAAAAAAAGTTGCTGAGAGTAGCAAGAATAAAATATAAATGACGTCTGTGGGCAGAAGCAGTTGATTCATCGTCATCAACATCTTAAAATACAGTATACACCATTATACCCTGAGCACTACCTCTTTAGCACAATTTAATATATTTGCCACTGCCAAACGATTTCATTCAGCTTCAAGAAGAGATCTCTAGTAATAAGGCTGCCAACATCTGAGTTACCTCACATACAGTATATTTCTACACTACTTCATTCACCATCACCACCACCACCACCATCATCATCAGCATCATCAGCATCATCATCATCATCATCACATAATTCACAATGTCATAAATGGGGTTGGATCAGAAAACTGAAAAGCCACGAAGTTTCTTGTCTGACTCTCTGCTGCGAAATGACTGATATCAAAACAAGAGGGTATAGTAAAAAGTATTTCAGTACGGTACCATGAAACCAATGTTCCCCAACCCTGTGATCTGGGTCACAGTACTGTGACTAGCATGATATACTGCAACCAGACGCTGTGACCCCCAGGATTAACACTGATCAACACTGACCTATTGAAATCAGTGGACTCATCAACGAGCTCCTCCTGTTTCTCTCCGTGCGGAATGAGGGAGTTGTTCCTCCGAGATAGGGGTTCCCAAAACTTCACACCATCAAGGGTAAGTGTAGGCTGGGAAAGATGTTGCCTGTGTGCCAGAGTGACGGCGACACAAATATCATCCCAAAATGATCCCCTTGCTTGGTACAAATGTTTGACAACGAAAATCACACTGAAAATATTACTTACGAGGCCTGACAGCACTAGTACACCTACATAATTATGTAACTTGTATTCTGAGCTGACTGCAATTATATATTACCGGGTACCGTAACTGTGTAACTATGCCTGTAGCACATGCGGATGGTAACTGTTTGCTAAATTTCATTATAGTATAGTAATCTGTCAGATGACAAACCTTAATTGCGACTAAATGATCATAGAGGTGACAGGAGAAGACTGCCGCAAACCCAGGAAAATTTGTAACCCGGCGACGTTTGGCAAGTCCCCAATTGGCGCTACAAAGTGGCCAGACCCAGCCATTACTTTATACAGTATACTATATCCATGTATCTGTCCATCCGCTCATCCCACCACCTATTCATCGAGGCACTTATCTGTTTACCTATCCATTTGCCCATCTATTTTCTCACTATCCATAAACCATCTACGGTATGTGTCCTGTAATCCAGTTACTTAATACTATCTTTTTCATCCATCCTTCCATCCATACATTCATTTACATAACTATCTCCCTATCCAGCTAACCCTATCTAGAAAAAAATTGAGGGCAGTCAGTGGAGCGCATCTCTCCAACAAGGGCAACGTAATTTCCAAACCACTCTTCATAATGGATTAGGTTTTCTCATCACTGATTACGGATCGCAAAGTGTTTTCCGGATCCAGAATCTGTAATACGATCCGGATCGATCCCAAAAGTTAATCGATTGTTCCCTGGGACATGGGCTATCAACCCACCAAATTTAATCCAAATCTCTCTTTTAGTTTTTGAGTAATCCTGCTAACAAACAAATTAATAAACAAACAGGGGTGAAAACATACTCTCCTTGTCGGAGAAAAATGCCTACCTCACGACAGGCCTATCCTACTCAAACTCAGTTCTAGCCAGACTTACCCAAACCAAAATTAATAATAATAATAATAATAATAATAAAAATAATAACAATAATAATATCTCCTAAATCAAGCGTAATGGGGCCTTGTGAAGCTGCGTACCGCTAGAGGCCACCACCGTTAACAGCTTGTTCTCCCCGAGTACGTGTTAAATAACCGTAATTTTTCTCTGTTGATGTGAGAACCCGTGTGGCAAAACACCATCATACACTACTGAAGTACCATACTGAAAAAGCTTTGTAACAAAACTATAACAGGGGAGAACACATTGCTCTCGTTGTTTTATTTCCCCGAAAACGAAGCCCAAATTGTGAAAACCTGCCACTTATAAATTTCGTTTTGTCGTTTTTAATGAAGCTACTACAGTGCTGAGTTAAATCTTGCCTCCTGGAATGTTCGATATATACTGTACTGTAGTTTTAGCCAAGCACTTGTTTTGTTTGTGTCAGTCTCTGTTTGGCGGAAATTTAATAATGATGTATTAAATTATTCTACATCAGCCATCCGATCTGAGACAGTCACCGTTCCAAGATCTGATCTTGACTTATCTCCCTAGGAAAACACGCTACCACCACTTTCAAATTAATGTCATATCAAATCTCGAAACGGAGACTGTCAGAGCTCGGATGGCCGATGCAGAATGAATTAATACATCATCAATAAATTTCCGCCAAAAGAAGACTGACACCAACAAGTGCTTGGCTAAAACTACAGTATATATCGAACATTCCAGGAGGCAAGATTTAACTCAGCTTTGTAGCAGCTTCATTAAAAACGACGAAAAGAAATACATAAGTGGCAGGTTTTCACAATTTGGGCTTCGTTTTCGGGCAAATAAAACAACGAGAGCAATGTATTCTCCCCTGTTATATTTTTGTTATAAAGCTTTTTCAATACTTCAATAGTGTACGATGGTGTTTTGCCACACAGGTTCTCACAATAACAGAGAAAAATCACGGTAATTGAACGCATACTCGGAACAGAGAAGCCGTTAACAGAGAGACATCTGGTGGCAGACGACTTCCAGATGTCCCCCATTAACATGAGTAGGACGGCGACCCCTTCCAACACTACTCCATCAGATGTCAACCTCCTCTACACATTCCCACGGGCATCAATAAATTTCAAAACTTATTTAACCTACAAGCTCACAACAGAGAAGAAGGCTCGTATTTCCGGCAGTTAAGGAAACTCCCTAACATCTTTTCCTAAGCGATTCATTTTCCTTATTACACGTTACTATTGTCTTTTGTGTTGATAAAATCTTTCTAATATCGCCATACTCTGCATAATTAAGATACAAAATTATACGACCCCACCATATTAAAAAATACATAGCTTTGGAAGAGGTGTTAGGGAGCTTCCTTAACTGACGAGAATACGGGCCCTAGTCCTGCAGTACGACAATAAAGGCCTGCCGAGCACCGGGATGGTTGACGCAAGATATCGACCTCTCACTAACGCAGTAACTCAGTAGCTATCAGTGACAAATTAATGAGTTTCTCTAGGACCGTTCAGCGATAGAACACACACACATACACACACACACACACACACACACAATAAGAACTGCCATCAAAGTACCCAACGAAAATGGTCCACACCTGCACTCTCATTCATCATTCAAACTTACTAATAATCACGGGCATCAGCCGCCTATAATTAATTTCCCATTAACACCTTGGCTACACTGACATCTGCTGTATTTATTCTGACTTCCTCTCGCCGACTTTATTCAGCTCAACAAACACTTTACATACCTTCAGCCTGATCACGTACTTCTACATTTTATTCTGGCTATCTCCAGACAATTTCATTATGTTTATGAGACCTTCAGAACTTTAGGAGGTAAAAATAGCCTTCAAAGACCTCTTCAAAGAGAAAGGTCTTTCCTGAGTTGAATAAAATCGACTGTAAGTAGCAAGACAGGACAATCTTGCACAAAGGGAGTTATATAAGGTTCTCCTTACACTAAATAAATGAAAACCGTCTGTCGGTAGCAAGAATGAACTAAAAAGAAAAGAAAAACGCATTGAAGGGGATACTCAATCGCCTGGAGTTAGCAGCATTAAAAACAAAGAAGACGTCACTAAACTATACTGAAGAAGATGAAATACTGAAGTTTTTTTGTCAAATAAATAAAATTATCATGTAGCAGTAGAAATGAAACAGACGATCTTATCAGACTAATGGAATTATATGCAAGATGCCTTTCCAAGGCTGAATAATATTATCAGGTAAGTAGTAAGAATGCCTGGCTGACGTCCTCGTGCTGAAGGGGTTAAGAGTATAAGCAAGCAGGCGATTATAGAGATGATAGCAGCGCCTGTAAGATAAGCCAGGGTCTGTTATCTGAGGAGGGTGATAAGCAATTGCTGGGCTTGAGATAAAGCAGGTTTCTACTGGTAATTAAGAGGTGACTGATCTGGCTACGAGATTATTTTAGAGTCGTGGACAAAGACGAATAAAATCGTCTGCTGACAGCAACAATACATTAAACTACAGTCTGATGGTAACAGGAATAAGGTATATAAACTTAAAAAAAAAAAAAGTACCGGTAATCGTACTGCAAGGATTATTGGAGAGAACGGGTTTGCACTGGCAACCAAGGGTTACTGATCTGGCCCGATAAATCTGGAGGGCCTGGCTATTTTTTTTTTTTTTTTTTTTTCCTTTTTTTTTCCAGTCAGTACTCAAGGCCTTCGTAGAGTATCTGAAATCGTAAAGTGAAGGTAACTGTTTGGGCCAAGAACCTACCAGGTTTGGACGATGAGTGATTTGTTTAAAGAATCTCAAACTAATTGTGATCGCAGGTTGTTGCAATATTTGAAAAAAAAAAAAAAGAAAAAAAAAAACTAACCTACGGTGAAACCGGTGACTTTTTTTTTTTTTTTTTAATTCTTACAGGTTCAAGACGATTTTATTAAGCCTGTGAGAGTCCCCTGGTATTGAAGTAGTGAATCATGGATGCTATATTTAACCCCTCTAGTCTCGTTCGAAATTTCCACTAACCTCAGTAAACTCGCCTGGAGACAGCAACAGTATGACCAGAAAACGTCACCAGACTACCGTAAAAGGCTGTTAGAATGAGTATGGTACTGGTAATTACGGGTCGGCCGACATGACCGAAGGTTTGGACGACGAAAGGATAAATGTTTTATATTTCTCTTTAGTAAAAGGTAAGGGTGGGGATAGTTGCAATGAAGCGCTCAGCCGTGGTGCTCATCTCCGTAACTTAGACCTTTAAGCCTGTGGCGGATTATCTACATACTATCCACGGATACACGATAACTGGATCATCTGGTTGCCACAATTACCTGCCCTACGTATTACACTAAATACTAAATCTACCTATAAACCCACAACAGGTGGACGGCCACTTGAGTCGAGTGGCACCAGCCGCTTGCATCAAGGTTTCAACTCTGACGATATCGGGCTGGCAGCTTCGATGCTAGCAATGGTAACTACTCGGCACTTTGGCAAACTGAATAAAATCGTAAACTGGTTTACTTTTCAAACACAGGTCGAGAATTGTGAGACTAAATAACTGCATATTTTTTTTTTATCCCTTCGCTATGAAGAGGCCTACCTAACTTACCGGTAACAAACGATGTTTGATGGTCGCAAGAATAAACTAAACCAAATATCTAATCGAACTGAAAGAGTTAATTCATATCTGTATGGCTGGGTAAATGATCTGGCCTATAGTTTTGATGGCTTGTACGATAAGCGGACAAAGTCATTTAGTGGCAGCAAAAACAAAGAAAAATGCATAGTCGTACTGGAAGGGTAATTGACGACTGTTTCTATACTGGATATGACTTATGGCCGAAATTTTTAGGGTCTGGAACGATGCATGAATAATATAATTAGGCTAGGTGATAAAAAAAAAAGTCACACACACACACACACACATACACGGAGTCAAGGAGAACAGACGTGCGCCGACAGCGCTCCATATCGAGCCAGCACGGCCAGTGGCATTACCTAAATTAGTATCTTTATATGAGTCAAGCTGTGTACCAGGTTAGACTAAATGATTTTTTATTATTTTAAAAAAAATAATAAGAAGTTTAAACAAGACTTGTTCAAACAGAAAAGAGAACCGAGTGGCGAAAGAATGCGCTCAGTCAGCTGATGTTTGTTTTGACTACAACTGCCCCGGGGAATGTAAGTCCTGTACTCTGTGCTTTTAGTATTGCAAAATGGACACATACTTTAGTAAAGCAAATTTACACTTAGGAATAAAATGAGTGAAATGGCACGTACAGTAGTCAATCACGAGAGTATTATATACATAGACAATTAGGCAAGTAAGCAGTCTGATAGACCAGAGTAGTGATATTGAGAAGATAACACAGGTGAATGAAGCTGTGCAAAGCTACAAAAATGATGTGGAAACCACGTATGCTGAAATGGTGAAAGTAAAGAAAGACTTAGAAACAAGGGTGGAAGAAAAAAGCATTAAAAAGGAAGTGGAAAATGAGCTTAGAGGACAAGATTTAAATGCTGTACCGGGTATATAAAAAATTCTGTGAATTTTATGAAATAGAGTCCAGAAGTACATCCCACAGCACAAAGAAGCAGATAAGAAAATACAGAAATGGTTCAATACAGAATGTAAAAAATCAAAGAAGAGATTTGTTGTGGAATAGATACAGAAGACACAATAGTGAAAGGGCATATAATAATTACAAACAAGCAAGAAACGATTATACAAGAATAAGGAGGGAAGCCCAAAAACAGTTTGAGGAGGATATAATAAATAATAGTAGTGATCAACCAAAGCTATTTTACAGTTACATCAGAAGCAAAACCAAAGTAAAAGATATAATACAATCCATTACGGACGAGGGAATCACCTATACACAAGAGAAAGATATTTGTGAAGCGCTAAATAAGAATTTCCAATTAGTTTTTACAGAAGAAAAAATTTTGAGAGGGACTATGTGGAACATGCATGTCCACACATACTACCAGATATACAAATATCAGAAAAAGTAATACAGGAGGAGTTAAGTAAATTAGACAGAGGAAAAGCAAGTGGTCCTGATGAAGTTTCATGTTGGGTACTACGAGAATGTGCAAAGGAGTTAAGTAAACCATTGGAAGAAAGCAAATATTGTCCCCTTATTCAAGAAAGGGAATAGACAAAATCCACTCAACTACCGACCAGTATCGCTGACCAGTGTTATAGCAAGGTATTAGAAAAGCTTATAAGAAAAGCTTGGGTAAATCATCTAGAAGAACACAGTATGATAACAGAAAGACAGTTTGGTTTCAGAAAAGGAAAATCATGTGTTACTAATCTGTTAAGCTACTATGACAGAGTAACAGACACAATACAGGAAAGAGAAGGATGGGTGGACAGTATCTATTTAGATTTCAAGAAAGCATTTGACACAGTACCACACCAAAGACTTTTATGGAAACTGTACCATCAAGGAGGAATTCGAGGCAAACTGTTTTGTTGGATGCAAGATTTTCTCGTAAAAAGAGAAATGAGAACAGTACTAAGGGGAAACTACTCATCATGGAAAGAAGTGACTAGTGGAGTACCACAGGGTTCAGTGCTGGCACCAATCATGTTTTTAGTGTATATAAATTATATAAACAGTAACACTGGAAATGAAAGCTATCTGAATATGTTTGCAGATGATGCAAAAATACAAAGGAGAATTACTAACACAGACTCTTGTAAAGAGCTACAAGAAGAATTAAATAAACTTCATGAATGGAGTAATACATGGCAAATGGAATTCAATGTGGACAAGTGTCATGTAATCAAGTTTGGTAAAAGTGGAAAAAGACCTGATTGGGATTATACGTTAGAAAATAAAACCCTACACACATCAGAAAGAGAGAAGGACCTAGGTGTGATTAAATTATCAATAACAGATTATCTCCGGCTGACCACATCAGCGAGAAGGTACGGAACATGTATACACTGCTTGCAAATATGAGAATAGCATTCACATACATAAATGAAGACATGCTAAGAAGGATAATAACATCATTCATTAGACCAACCCTGGAGTATGCATCAGTAGTCTGGAGTCCTCATCTCAAAAAACACATAGACAAGATTGAAAAAGTTCAAAGGGCCACTGATACCAAGCTTAAGGGACCTAAGCTACGAAGAAAGACTAAATAAACTGAATCTACCAACACTACAGGAGAGAAGGAAAAGAGGTGACATGATAATGCTATATAAATGCATATCAGGGAAGGAGAAAATAGACATAAATGATTACTTAACATATGGGGAAGCATCAGCAAGAGGACACTGCAAAAAACTGCATAAGAAGAGAGGTGATAAAGACGTAAGGAAATTCAGTTTCCCAAACAGAGCAATTGATTAATGGAATGCACTACCGAATGAAATAATGTGTGCCAAAACAATTCACAAATTTAAGGATATGTACGATAAATATGGTTTAAGACACGGGACAGTACGAGCTTGACTCATTCCTGTAAAGATACAATTAGGTAAGAACAATTAGGTAAGAACACACACACACACACACACACACACACACACACACACACACACAGGATCGCACTGAAACGATTAGTGACGACTTTTTGCAAATATGGGAGGTTACTGATTCGGACGAAAATCTTGGGGTCTTGAATGATGAGTGAACAGAAGAGGATATTTCATTGATATCCCTCAATAAACTGATCACCGGCACGGTGTGAGTCCCTGCCTTCTCTGGCCGCCTCTAAAATTACAGCAACTTAACTGTAAAAGAATAAAAAAAAAATCACTTTTACAGAGGGATTCATTTTGTAGCTCGATCACATTTGCATCCATTGTGTGTGTGTGTGTGTGTGTGTGTGTGTGTGTGTGTGTGCGTGTGTGTGTTTGGTACCCACAGAAGGGCTACATATCATAGGTCTTGTAGTGATCCCTAGACTGGCCAAGTGGCGTCATTGTGGTGGCGTGTGTCCCCCTCCCACCCATTGTATCCTTTCCTGGCTCTTGTGATTTGTTGGAATGTTTGATACCAAGCATTTTTAGAGCATTATGTGGTTTAAACCAGCCCTACAACTGTTAATAACGACTGATCCTATACATTACAAGGCCACTGATGTACTTAAATACAGCCACACAAGATTTAAAAGTAATACAGTAACAACTCACACACTACTAAGAGATACAAACGACAAGTTACCTAATCATAATTCCAGTGGTTGATCTAAAACACTGCCAGGACATAGTGTGCTTTAAACTAGCAATACAGAAATTATCCGTATTTACACTGACTGAGGCCACACATAACCAAGACACAGGATTCTTTACACCAGCCGTAATAATCACACGAGTTAAGTGATTACATTGATGGATTCCAGGCATTACTACAGTAGATTATAATATACTTTCAACCTGCCAACCAAACCATTAAACTTAACAATGAATACAATGGCTGATCCCAGGCATTATTAGGGCAAAATGAACTCTAAACCCAGCAAATCCATCACTCGAGTTAACAAGGCGTACAACAGTCACCCTAATAATGAGATTCAGGCCTGCCATACAAGACCCCAGGAATTACATGTTAACAATGGCTCCCTGGCTGACTAACAGGCTATAACGAGTGACGCTAACCAGTCTTGCTTGCTTACACTGGGTTCCTAATAAGTACGCCTGTCTCAATGCTGCGTCTATCTCCTCTTCAAAAGACATAATTGTTAATGTTTTTCTTCCAATGCTACCCTTCTTACATAATGCTGATGGTGATATTGAAATAATAATAATAATAATAATAATAATAATAATAATAATAATGTTAATGATGATGATGATGATGATGATGATGGATGATGATGATGATGGATGATGATGATGATGGATAATGATGATGATGATGATAATGTTGAATAATTCTTTATATTTCAGAACACCGGAAGCTTCACCCCAATAATGAGATTCAGACCTGCCATACAAGACCCCAGGAATTACATGTTAACAATGGCTCCCTGGCTGACTAACAGGCTATAACGAGTGACGCTAACCAGTCTTGCTTACTTACACTGGGTTCCTAATAAGTACGCCTGTCTCAATGCTGCGTCTATCTCCTCTTCAAAAGACATAATTGTTAATGTTTTTATTCCAATGCTACCCTTCTTACATAATGCTGATGGTGATACTGAAATAATAATAATAATAATAATAATAATATAATAATAATAATAATAATAATAATGTTAATGATGATGATGATGATGATGGATGATGATGATGATGGATGATGATGATGATGATGATAATGTTGAATAATTCTTTATATTTCAGAACACCGGAAGCTTACATCTGAAATACACTCATCATCATCATCAACATATAAATATCCTAAATCTACTTCCCATCAGTAATAATGTATAATTATATTTTTACACTCTCAAAATACTAATCTTAAAAAAAATACTCACAGAAATAAAAAATTGTCGCTTGAAAGAGTAACTTCTACATATCCCACCAAGACCTGTGAGTTATCCTGTACGAGATACTGGGGGAAAAAAAAAAAAAAAAAAAAGGATCTCAGCGGGATATAAAAACATAAAAATACTCGTAACCATCCCGTCGCTGTTTTTATACACGCTTTTAAATTGTGCAGATTATTCTACAGTTATTCTGCCATTCGTTGTACTAGAGGGAGACAGTCGAGGGACGCAGAATACTCGCTTCAAGGTTATTTTATTTTACGAATCACACAATATCACGATAATTTCCCTTCCAGCGGGCGTGTGATAATCGTATAGGGAGCTGCAAATAGCCTAACCACTGCATGGTGTTATGATAAATCACAATATTGTTGGGGCTTATTCCAAGATAGGTCTCCAATTCGTCGGGTTGTAGGAAACATAATTAGAGTTCTTGGAATGAGTACTGCAGCTTCTTCTCTTTTCCTGAAGGTATTACGGATACTCCATAATTATTCTTTACTTGTACTGCTGAAAGGAACAAATTATCTATGTAATATGACAAATGAAGGCTAATACCGATAATCCTCTATTTTATCTTACCGGTATTAGAAAAGAATAAGACCGGCCTTCAAATAATCAAGAGAGGTAATTTTAGCTCAATTAATTCAGCGATTATTAAACATTATCTTACCGGGAGATTATCGAAGGTTCCCGAATAATTACCAGTAGATTTCATTCGGCTCTAGAGACCCCTAGGACTGATGGGGTTGCGACTCGCGTACAAAAGAGTCTTGAATAATTACTACCATTCTTTTTAACATTCTCTCTCTCTCTCAAAAAAAAAAAGAAAAAAGAAAAAAGAAAAAAAAAGCCGAATAATCAATGTCTCACAAAAAAGCCGAATAATCAATGTCCACGATAATCTAGTACCAGAGACCCGAATAATTTGTCTGAGATAATTTATTACCAGACTGGAATAATTTCTGACAATTCAGCACGAAGCAACCCGAATAACTGCTACCCGAGATAAATTAGTTTTAAAAATTTTCATTTCATGATAATCCACCGCTCGAATTATCAGGGCTTAAAATTATCAGCAGCACTGTGAGACGAATAATTAGCATGCCAGATAATCGAAAAAACTTCTGAATAATCTAGGTGCACAACACACGGCCATCCGAATAAGCCGTGTCGCGAGACTGTAAAGTACGAAGCAACGCCGAATTATCAGTACCCACGATAATCGACCTTCGGTATAATCAGTGCCCGCGATAATCCACCAGCGGAATAATTAGTGACCAGGATAATCCATTACCAAGACAATCAGTGCCTACCATAACTGACCATCGGAATAATTACTGCATACGATAATCCACGAAATAAATAATCAATGCAACGATTATCACACGCCCAAATATTTATGCCAACGATAGATACCGTAATCACCACCCGACTAATAGATGCCAATGACAATCCACCACACGAATAATTAGAACCCACAATCATTACCCACCCGAATAATCAATACCAACACTAATCACCCACCCGAATAATCAGTACCCACGATAATCACCCACCCGAACAGTAAGAGCCGCGGGATTATGTGGCACTGAAAAAAAAAAACACACGAATAATTAGTACTCGGGATAATCCAGTATCGGAGACCAGAATAATTAAACGCCAAAATAATAAACGCTCTCCTTGATGACTGAAGAAACTTTAATAATTAGGTTGCTTATTACAAACAATAATCCATTCACTCCGAATAATTCCTTTCATTTTAAAGACAAACAACAAAACTACAGGGATTATTCTGTCAATCGGTTATCCAGTCAAATGAATCGGATAATCAGTGGTGCAGATTATTTAAGGACAAGGATACATAAATAAGCAATGCCTAAAATTATCTAGTACCCAAATGCCCTGAATAATTACTGCCCAACATAATATCAGACCAGACCAAAATAATCATAGCTCAAGATAATCAGGTACCACAGAAATCCGAATAATTACGGTCATTACCTTCCCAAACGATTATTCACTCATTCCCAGCGTCAGGGGAAGATAGTTGATGGTTAACGACCGGAATAATCACTGCCGCCAGATTATCATGCCACCAAAGACGGCCGAATAATCAGTGCCCGCCGCGTTATCGCCCTAATCTCAAAGGGGCAGCAAGTGGGCGCCCAGGACGATGATTGTCTGGATTATCGCGGCGTTGGAAAGGATCAGCTGCAGGAAGGGGAATTATTATGTGGGGGGGGGGAGAGGATTTCTATAGCTACTGGATTATCGCAGTGCCAGAGCGGGGGGAGTGAGGTGGAAATGGGAGGGTCAATTATTCAGGCAGGAAGCTGGATTGTCATAGGAGAGGATTTTGATAACTCGTGGGTTATCGCGGTGCCAGGGTGGGGGAATCCGGGAGAGGTCAATTATTCGGACAGGAAAGGGGATTATAATGAGGGATGATTTTGATAACCAGTGGATTATCGGAATGTCGGAAAGGAAGGGGGGGGGGAAGGATGCCAGTTATTCGGGAGGGGCAGAAATATAACCACTTCAGTCAGTTTTTTCTTCTCTACCTCACAGCGATTATCTTCAGTTTATGGGAGCACTGTAGTGGTGGACGGGTTAATGAAGACTGTCTAAACCCTCGATTTCGAAAAGAGTCTCCAAAAATAAAAATACTGTAGTCGGTATATCCCACGACTAAAATACCAGCTGTACATGGGAGGGGTAATTATTCATCAAGGAAGGGGAAATTATTAGGGGGGAGGATTTTGATAACTATAGTCGGCTTGTTTTTAACTGGCGGAATTGGGTCATCCTTGCACATCTGCTATCATGTTGTGGTGGTATGCAGTTCGATGAACCTTGGCTACGAGATACGAATAAGTCTCCTTGGTTACTAGTCAAAACGACCCTCCAATCTCACTACTCTTAGCTATCAACTAAAGTAAACGTGGTTAGGGATTTTTATCAGGAAAGAGCAAACACTGTAGTGGATTATCAAGGTGCCAGAAAGCAGGAAGGGGAAAATAGGGGATGCCACTCCTTAAGACAGCGAAGAGGATTCTTATGGCAACTGATTATGACAGGTGAGTGGGTCAACTAAAAGTAACCCAAATAATAAAACCCCAAAACAATGTACAACCAAAGAAACCTATGCAATTGCTAGCATTTTTTTTTTTACAGATTATGACAGTGACCATTGTTCTCCCATTTACAAACTGTTACTGAGTCACTGATCGAGTGGTGAGGGAAGATAATCTGGCACAAAAGAGAGCCGAACAATCCGTGGCGGTGGCTTTATCAGGGCAATCTCAGCGGGGCAGCAGCAAGTGGCCGCCAGGATGATAACTGACTGGATTATATCGGCCACAGTGACAGAAAGGGATTATTCACCTTAATATCTCAGCAAGTTTCCAAGGTCTTGGTAAAATCGTTGTGAAGGAGTTATTAACAGGGAGGATTTTTTATCTCAACCCCTTCAGTACGATGACTGTATTTGCGTTTTTCCCTCTGCCAGCAGATATTTCTAATCAGCTATGGAAACCTCTGGTAGTCACGGAGGTTACAAATCATCGCCAACAAACCGTTCAGTACCAGGGTTTCTTCAAAATTCATTCCTGCTGCCGCCACACGACTACAGTAGGTGTGGTGTATTAAGGCATATTTAGACTTTGTTATAAACTACTACTACTACTTGCTCATTCACAACGATGATGTTTTTCTTTAGTCATTTTTGGTAGTTAGATTATTTCATTTACGGCACCTCAGGGTAGACGCCTGGTAAATCTGATTCAACTACAGGATGGCCTACTTGGCAAACGTGTTACCAGAGTCAGGTGTTCCCCAAGCTGAACGAAGTCGTGTGGCGGCGGCATAAAAAGAACAAACAGGACATCATCGTACTGTTGGGGCTAACAGGGAGGTAATAATCCCGTAGAGCAGTGATTCTTAACCCCTGGGTCGCGACCCAATTGCGACCCAAAATTGGGTCGCCGTGCAAAATAAGGTGGGTCGGCAAGGATCTGCTGTGACTGTCCGACCTATCCTTTGCAGTCCATCAGTGACGCACCGAGGATCCAAGATGCCCAGTGTACTGTGATGCAGATTAGGCTTTAATGGAGAGAAGGAAGTTAGCCTACGATAAGAGAACCTTCTCTTCTCAGTTTGTAAACCCATATAGTTATCTGCCTTTGTGATCTTTGAACAGTCCACACGCATTTATGTATTCTAACTAACGCAACCATTTCATTTGTGTCACTGGCTGTTTATCCCTCACTGAATGGGTTCGTCTTGTGACTCTAGGGTATCTAACTGTGACTGACAGCAGCAGACTGATATCAATGACGACTTCTAAGTCAGCCACGACCTGGATGCCAAGCTAAGTTGTAAAGAAACCATAAGGCTATATCTGAATACTTGGAATGTGTGTGTGTGTGTGTGTGTGTGTGTGTGTGTGTGTGTGTGTGTGTGTGTGTGTGTGTGTGTGTAGAGAGAGAGAGAGAGAGAGAGAGAGAGAGAGTATACATATGTAAACTGAATGCATGAACCAAGATATATTTGTGCACATTCTCAAAGTTATACATAAACTTATAAAAACACAACCACGAAATTATGAAGTAGTATCAGGTGATTGCTACAAATAATGATTCGGACTGTCGTAACATTAAATGCTGGATAAAAATGTCAATACAGTTATATCATTTCACCATCTGTAACCATAACCTGGATATAGCCAGGTGCAATTTATTCATCGCACTCATTTCCTGAGTATAAGTCGCAGAAAAAAAAAAAATCAAGAAACAATGCGGTAATATAACTCGTCTCGGCTTAACCCCATGACACCGAGGAGGGAGACTAGTTATCGTTTTATTCTTGCTGTCTGTGAACGATGTGACTCCTCTTGGGACACCTTTTTCAAACTGGGGGGGGGGGGAGTTAGACACAGCCTTTATTTACCACTGTACTATTAGAGGTCGTTCTAGAATAAAGCTGCAACGCCTGGAGGTAGCCAAACTAAAAACAAATACATCATCGTACTGAAGGAGTTAATCAGCTCACTATGCGACCTCAAGTACTTCACTGCCATTATCTTTTTTATATCTTATTCGTGCTATCTCTCGACGACTTTATTTAGCTTAGGGCAGACTTTTCGAATGGAGGGATAAAATAATGCCTTAGTAACCTCTTCACTACTAAAGCCTTCCTAAATTGAATAAATCGCCTGCAAGTAACAAGAATAAGGCAAAAAGACGTCACCGTTTGAGCGGATTAACTAATTACCGCCATTTCCATGCCAGTTTTAAGCACTGATTGCCTGACCCATTAAGCCCAATGACGTCATTTGCATTTTCCTCTTGCCGCTTCCACGTGGTTTTATTCAGGGTGACATCCATGGTTTTGGTAACGATGACAAGATTATCACTCTTTCAATCTGAACATTCATTCCTGAGATGAATGGTGTCTGCGTATGAGAGAGAGATAAAGAGAGAGGGGGGGGGGAGGCAGTAGTTTGATTGGATGCGTTACCACTTCCGCTCCTTAGATGTTTTAGACAGAGTTATACGGTACCTGGTATATCATTTGGTTCACCTGAAAAACGTTTGCCTGACCGACCCTTTCGTGGCCCTGGATGCACTCTGGTTGCCTACAGATTCAAGGTAACACCACACGATTACCTTAAACTCGGAAAAATGAACGTGACTGACCCTTTTGTTGCAATGGGCCACTGTGTGTGTGTGTGTGTGTGTGTGTGTGTGTGTGTGTGTGTGTGTGTGTGTGTGTGTGTGTGTGTGTTATTAATGCCAACAACAGACGCTTTTCCTCAACTGAAAAAAGGCATATAGTATAGCAATGCCAGTGTACAGTATGTCCATTCAGTCCGAGAATGTATGATGTTCACCTCATTCATGCTGACGCTAAACACGATTTTATTCACCTAAGGAAAGGTAATGCATTTTAAAGTGATTACCCTGGAATGAACTAACTCCCCAGAGTTCACAAAAATTCTCAAAAACAGAAACACCATAAGTCGTGTGGAGAAAATAAAAATGAAATATAAATGACGTCATAACAAAGAGGCTAATCACCTCGTTAACTTATCTCTACGAGCTCTGAGGGTCACTGCACAAGGGTTGCTGACTTAATCCCTTCAGTACGAGAGTTCATTCCTTTTCCTGAATAAAATCACAAGGAGATAGAAAAAAAAGGGGGGGGGGCCTTGTTCTATACTTTGTAAAGGATTAATGGAGATTATATATTTAACCACTTCTGTACGAGGTGCCTTTCTCACTGTATTTTTACGGTAGTCTTGTTTACCACCAAACGATTTTAGTCACCTTACGGCGGACCTCTTGCAGTGCAGAAGCTAATGGAACCCACAGCTAACTTTTCCAGTTCGAAAAATCGCTCCAGGGCCGAATAAAATACTGTGGTGGCAGCAGTATTACCGTAGAAAAATGTGGTGAGACGGAAGGAGTTCAGTAAAACCGTCTGTCGTTATCTAGAATTACATGTACAATGACGTCATGGTAGTGAAGAGGTTAAATCAGTGAAGGGATTAAAAGTGTGGATAAATGACTGGCTGGGGAGATTTTTTAATGCCCTTCATTAAGACACTTACTCCAAAGCTGAATGATATCGTCCGATGGCAACATGAGTGAAATACGGTAAAAAGACCGTCATTGTACTGGTGAGGTTGATGTGGAGTCCTGTTAACCTCTACACGATGACAGTGCAGTCTGTTATCACTTGACTTTAGCATCAATGAAATA
>NC_137024.1:38601164-38651164 GCF_032717465.1 Coenobita brevimanus | reverse complement strand
TAAACACACACCACGGATGAAGAACGCGTGCTGGCTGCGTCATGGTAGGGACTGCGTGAAACTAAGGAAAGGCATGGGAACAACCTTGCGCCATATTTGTATTTATTTATTCATTTATTCTTACTGTGTGTACTTAGAGGTTATCCCGTTACCTCACTCGGAGCCGCCCCATCGCAGTCTTATTCTTGGGCTGATCGTAAGGTAAATATACGAGTGTGTTACTTAATTCGTTTACTGAGGGATAATTTTGAAGTCGTACAGCTTACATTACGGGTCCTTAAAATTTCAGAGCTAGGCCACTTACTGTTCTCACTGTCACACACAGACTCACAATGACAACCACATTTATAAAGTAAATTAGTTTAGTTACCACGTAAATCAGTTATTACACCCTCCTAAGCTTAGATGTCTGTGCTGCAGGAAGGGCAAGCAACTAGTAAGGCTGGACTGAACAGCATACACTGGATAATAGACTGAAAAACAGAGACGGCGATAGCTGGATCTTATGGGTATCACGACACAGGTCACTTATCATTTACACTATCACATCGGGGCCACTATGCACTGCACTCAGAATTTTACCCATTATCATAAAACAAATCATTACGTGCATGTGTGCCGTGGGACCCTCTGAACTTCACATCTGCTGTAGGCCACTCACAGTCGTTCATACCCGCACCTAAAATTCAATTCATGATTTTGATGTAAATTTAGCGTATGCACCATTAAATCACTTACAGGGGCCTTTTTTGGGGGGAGGGGCGTGGGGGTGGGGGAAGGGATGCGCGTTTTTGTTGTTGTGGGGGGGAGGGGTAGATATGTGCAGCGGGATCTCACTGTTCTCTTAAAGGCCTCGTATCAATCCCGCTACCATATCGGCGTCGCTCATCAGTGCATTTGAAAAATTTAATCCACGTCAAATAATTAAGTTTTTTTATTTTTTTTTTTTTGGGGGGGCGGCTGAAAAAGGATGCAGCTGGTCCTTAACATTCCAAAGTACAGTACATAACATATAGCCTATCGTTCCTGCTTTCACACTCGAAGTCGCTCATCACCGCATTTTTTAAAATTCACCCACTGTTATAAAGCTAACTTAATACCTACGCCAGGTAAGTAGTTGTATGTGGGCTACTTGTGACTGTACAGCAATTTTCACATTTTCGGAGTAATTATAGGCCAATTAATACGTCAGCACATTCGGAGTGTCTCATTGTTGTGTCAAGCGTAATCATTAACAAATTTAGTCTGCAGGCCACTGACATCGCTAAATGTGAACCAATTTTCACCTTTGGATAGTTTCTCCTTTTCATATTCTTTTCTTGCTGTTTGAACCCTACCTTATCCCGATCCTTAGATGGGAAAAGAAGTCGGGATAATGGTGGTGGTGGTGGTGATGATGATGATGATGATGATGATAGTGATGATGATGACGATGATGATGATGATACATGGCATCTTCAGAATTGCAGAGTACAGGTCACGTATCTCCGTTATCACACTCGTAGTTGCCTTACACTATGTTCGTGCACAATTATTTTTAACAATTTAGTGCGTCAAGCGTTTTAGGGGTGGGGAGAGGGAAGGCTCTACAGCAGCATCTCAGCATGCCAGAGTACTGAACGTAGATTAACTTGCGATTACTCCTCCTGTCGTAATATTTCATTCTGCACGGACAAGAAATGCAAAACACAGAAAATTCTCATATTCCTTGTTCTTCCTACGAAATCAGTTTTAAGTTACGAAATGAAACTGATCTCAAGTTTCTGAATCCAAGCGCAGGTCAGCAGTCACTGGCCCCGCTACCACTCAGAGCAATCCCATCGCTGTTCAAGGCATCATCGTTAAGAAAATTACTGAGAAAACTAATTACATAACTAAATGCGGGTTGTCTGCTTACTTCTGGGACGTTTGTATTCGTACATGTGATCAGTCCCTTACTGTAAGTAATATGTTTTTGCAGGAAGGATAAAAAAAGGATACCAGCTGCAGAAAACTCCTACTACAGGTAACCTTTTTTTTTCTCCTAGATAAAACAAATCGAAGTTACAACACACACACACACACACACACACACACACACACACACACACACACACACACACACACAGATTTGTTAAGTTCGTATTACGTCTCAGGTAAGCAGCCACTGGTCACGCTGTAACACTGGTCGTTGTCTCATCCTAGCTTCAATCATAATCAGCCACAGCAAGCCATTCACAGAAGCAAATGCAGGATATTTGCGAGGTTGTGGATGTTCATACAACGGGATATCTGAGTGCAGGAAAGTACACGTAACTTATCGTCTCCGCCATCATACAGTGAGTCGCATGCATAATCATAAAAAAAAAGTGAGTAAGACAAATAACTACTTAAAAGTGTGTGTGTGTGTGTGTGTGTGTGTGTGTGTGTGTGTGTGTGTGTGTGTGTGTGTGTGTGTGTGTGTGTGTTTTACTGTGGGTCTGTACCTTCGCATTTCACAGAGCACCAAACAGTTATCATTCCCGTGGTCACATTTGTAATCGCCCCATCGTAGATTTATCAATAATTATTAACTAGAATTGTAAACTAATTAAAGATAAATATGTTTTTTTTTCTTATTTTTTCCACGTTTATACGACTGGAACTTAAATTAGCAGAGATTAACTTAGTAACTGTCTCCGCTCTAACAATGAGGTCGGTCCATCGCGGCTGCAGGCGTAATCATTAAGAAAAACATTGTAGGCCAGGTCGCCAGTTAAATATGGGCTACTGTTTTCACCATTAGAGTTCATATAGTCTACCCAAATCTCAGGATGTTAAAGTATAGTGTAGGTTAGTTATTATCTTCCCTCTAACACGAGCCGCCCCATCGCTGCTACACTCTCCCTGTCCCGTCCCACCCCGCCGACTATCATTCCGAACCCAAACCGACTTCCCGACATCCACCTTCTCACGCTTTTCCCTACTCTTTTCCTTTTGTATCCCTCCCTTTCCCTTCCACGCGCCAACAATTCACTATTCCCCTCTTCCTCCTCCTCCTCCTCCTCCTCCTCCTCCTCCTCCTCTCCCTTCTCCTTTATTAGGTGGTCTGTTCTTGAAAGTGCGCCTACTCTTCCGCTAATCCACCCTCTTCCCTCTCGACTTCCTCTCTCTTTTCGTGGCCATTTTTACCCCTTTTCTGCACTGTTCGCCGTGTTCCTCCCTCTTCCTTCGGCAAGCTGGAAGTTCACTTTTCCTTTCCCCTTCTTCCTCCTCCTCGTTCCTCCTTTGTCGTGATCGTCTCTCTCTGACCGCTGTGATGTGTCTATACTGTCTTCTTTGCGCTTAAATACTCTCTTCCTGTCCCATTTCGTCACTATTCGTAAATTTTTCCCTCCGTTTCCTTTCTGTATGCCAGCATTTCATTTTCCCTTTTTTTTTTCTCTCTCTTCTCTGATATGCTCCTTCTCTCTCTGACCGCCGTCTTGCGCCTTCTTTTCCGCTTTCAATACCCATCCTCTTCCTATCCCACTCCACTCCCCTTTCCTGTATCCTGTTCTTCCCGTCCCTCCATTTTCCTTTTATATAATGCCAATAACGCTTTTCCTTTCCTCCTCCTCGATGCTGTGGTCTCTCTCGCCTCTGACCGTCGCACCGTCCTTTGTTTTTCCGCCGTAGCATCTAACCTCCTCCCGTCCCATTTCCCCACCTTTTCCTTTTCCATCAAGCCTCCTTTCCCTTCCAGGCACCATTAATTCACCTTTCCTCTCCTCTTCCACGTCCCTTTCCCTTTTGCTATGATGTCTCCCCTCACCCTCTGCCCATAACACTGCCCTTTCGTCATCCGCCCCAACTCTCGTTCTCCCCTCCATTCCTTCCCGTCGGCCACTCCTGCCTTGTCCCATCACCAGCTACCTTTCCCATTGCCTCGGAGCCCCGTCCCATCCCCTTTCCGTCACAAATGCTCACTTTTTTCAGCTGCACTCTGGCTGACAGTGGAGACTTTGTAGCGCCTTTTCTCGGTCACCGATTTTGCATGTTACATCTTCATATATGTTACTAATTAAAGTTAAACGGCATACCGTACTGAATGGCAAACTACAATGTACACTAAATAAATATATCAATTGCCAAGGAGGTGTTACGAGGAGTCCTATGGTGACGAGAATACGGGTCATTGCTGTGGTTTCCCAGGGGTGCCTCTCTTGGTTCATTTGTACGTTGAGGCGTCTGCGTTCGAGCCTAATCTTGCCTTTTCCTCATCCCCTGCTCATTTTCCTGGAGGTTTCCTCGACTCCATCAGCGCGACTTCCAAAAAAAAAAAAAAAAAAAAAAAAAAAAGCTGCTTACCACATGACGATTTATTCAGCTTCAGGCAGACTTCTGTCACTCGATTATTTACATTTAGCCTTCACTGGCGTCTCCACTATACGAAGATTCTAATAGGCTGTATAACACTGTCAGGCTGCAGCAAGGAAAAAATACAAAAGCGTCACCATAATGAAGGGGTTAAATTGCATATCGTGGTGTCTCCCTTCTCTTTTCTTATTGCTACCCACAGCTGATTTTTTCCGATTCAGTGCAAACTTCTGACAGTGAAAGGGTTAATGAAGCCTACAGGCTACTTGTAACCCCTAACCCATACAACACAGCATACTCTAACCTGCAGAAAATCGTGTGTCGGTACTTTAAAAAAAATCCTCAAGGGCAGTGCGTCCCCCTCGAGTACGTCAAGATCTCTTCCCTTAATCCCTTCATTCTCCATCAGGACATCCTTGTGTATCTTTTTCTCGCCATGACCAAATGATTTAATTCAGCGCTGGGAACACCTCTCGCAGTGGATGAATCAGGGAGTCTGTTTTCAACCCCCTTCCAGCACCAGAGATGTCTCCTAAGCTGAGTAAAATCGTCTGGAGGTAGGAAGAACAGAATGGGAAATGCGCCATCGTACTGAAAAGGTTAGTATATCTATTCAATACGATTATAATTTATGCCGCTACCGCCTGATCATTTTTTTTTTTCTAGGTTGGGCGCACCTCTCGACGAAAGGAGAAAGAGAGAGAGAGAGAGAGAGAGAGAGAGAGAGAGAGAGAGAGAGAGAGAGAGGGGGGAGAGCATCATTTTTATATTCTATTCTCCTCCAGGCGATCTTCTCAGCTTAGGAGACACCCCTCATAGTGAAGAGGCTAATGGCTCTGCTCACCCACCCCGCTTACATCTCTTTCTCTCTCTCTCTCTCTCTCTCTCTCTCTCTCTCTCTCTCATTTCGTTGTTATCCTTTCTTATCATTTCCTTATATCTCTCCTCATCCTCTCGCACTTTCTCATATTAGCTGTTTTATCTATTTCTCTCTTTTACTACCAGTCTCCGCGCTTCCTCTCGTTTTATTTCGTTTGTCACTCGTTTATCCAGACCACTTCACTTAATCCCTCAATAATCCATTCCTCTCTCATTACTCATTAAGCTCTCTCTCTCTCTCTCTCTCTCTCTCTCTCTCTCTCTCTCTCTCTCGTTTTGACTCCTATTTAGCTAACTCATATATCTTTTTAATCTGGTCTTTCTCCCGTTTTTCTCACTGGATCCTGTTTCACTTGCCTTCTTTCTTTACTCTTTCTCCCACTACATCTGTCTCTCGTTTTAGCTGGCACATCTCCTTTTAACTTTTGTCTCTCATCTACTCGTCCTCTCGCAGTCACTCGTTTCCTGTGGATCACCTTCATCACTCTTCATCTTTCTATCTCTTCTTCTTCCGCTTTATCTCGTTTCGCAGTCGCATATCCACACCGCTTCACTTAATCCCTCACCAATCCTGCCCTCTCCTATTCTCTCGTATTATCTCGCTATCGCTCACTTCACCTGGTTCAAATCTTTCACTCTTTCACTTTCTTTAGCTCTTCGTTTCTTCGTTATCTCTCTCTCTTTTTATTTATTTTTTCTGTCACTCTTATCCAGGCCACTTCACTTAATCCCTCACCTAATCCAGTCCTCCCCCATTACTCGTTAAACTCAATGATATTCTCTCTCTCTCTCTCTCTCTCTCTCTCTCTCTCTCTCTCTCTCTCTCTCTCTCTCTCTCTCCTAGTTATTCATCGGCTCGTTCTCGCGGTCTCTCGTTCTAGTTAGTTTATCTCGACTTTTACTCCCGTGGTCTCTCCGGTCAGATGCCTTATATATTTTATCTCTTTAATGAGCTTATCTAATCAATCATCTCGTTCTCTTACATTATCTCGCTGCATCTCACTCCTCTAGTTCATATCATTCCATATTTCATAGTTTATCTCTTTGTTCTCCCATTTTTACCTAGTTTTCATTCGTTAATCTTGACCACCTCACGTAATCCCTCACCTAATCCATCCCTCTCCCATTACTCGCTAAACTCAGTAATTCTCTCTCTCTCTCTCTCTCTCTCTCTCTCTCTCTCTCTCTCTCTCTCTCTCTCTCTCTCTCTCTCTCGTTTTCTGACCGTTTCTCGCTATAGTTGAATTTTTAAAAATGTTACTTTATTTACTTCATCTTTTCCCTTATTTTCTCGTTTTCTTTTTTACCCACTTGAATTTGGTGATATATTGTACTCTACTTAGTTTTTCTTCTCGAGGCGAAGATGCTCTTGACAGGTTGGTAATGCCTGGCTAAATGCAACATTACTTCATAATCTCTTTACTCGTTAGCATTATCAATTAAGAACACATCTCTGAGGGGAAAATTTGGGTTAGTAAATGTTATTTGGACATGTTGCACTCAGCCAATCATCACCAACCTGTCAAGTGCATCTTCCCCTCAGTTAAAAGAAAAAAAAAGTACAGTTTATTCTTGCTACCTTCAGGCGCTACATGACTGTCACACTGCCATATTGTAGAACTTCTACCTATCAACATTTTTTTGTTCCCCGAACTGCATCTCTTTGGAACTCGCTTCCCCAGACTGGTTTCCCCCCAGACTTCAATCTACGCCTGTGGAAGTCCAACTATTACAGATTTTTTATGAATGGAAAACACCTGTAATCTGGTGTATGGATTATTTTTTTATTCATTTGTTTTTCCTTCCTCTGTTCTGTTTGGAGACTGGAGAGAGAGAGAATCTGCAGTGAAGACGTCAAAGAAGTTACATGGAGTCTCCCTAGTTCGAAAAGTCTCTCCTAAACTGAATAAAACACTGGTGGTAGCCAATGTAATATATGTCACCGAGATGAAGGGGTTAACTTAACTTATTTCTTCCCTTCCTTCATTTTATGTAGCCTTTTCAGTACGACGCCTTTTTTCTCTGCTCAGCCTTGGTTCTATCAGACGAGTTTATTCAGCTTTGCTCCCCTACTCGTCGCTCAGTCTTGGTTCTATCAGATGAGTTTATTCAGCTTTGCCCCCCTAGTCGTGGAAGTGTTAACAACCCTTTGGCTGCCACATACCTACCTTTCATACCTGTAATATTGCGGCCAACATCAGGCGATTGTACTATGCCGCAGAAAGCCCACGCCACCACAAACCTTACAAACCATCACGATCAGTGTTCTGGTGGAGAGTAAAGAACTTTGTAATTTATATCGGCCAATGAAGGAAGATTTTATTATGCTTAAAGAATCTCACCGCAGTCAAAGGGTTAATAAGGACCAGCTACTGTATATCTAACCTCTAGTCTGGAAGTCTCTCCCACGCTGAATACAACAGCCTGGTGGTGGAAAACAAATGAAAAGGTTGTCATCGTACTGAAGGGCTTAACTCAGATTCTGTTGCTGTCTCTCGTCTGTATGGCTTTATCTCTCTCCTCTATCTCGCTTATCTGTTCGTTCTGAATCGTTTAGCGCCATTCTTTCTCGTAATCAAACTAATATTAACCGACGGTACTTCCAACTGTCCATCTGTCTATATACTCTCTCTCTCTCTCTCTCTCTCTCTCTCTCTCTCTCTCTCTCTCTCTCTCTCTCTCTCAAGAAACCAATCTTCCTCTGGCTGCTTTTGTTTATACACATACTTCCGCCTCCCCAACCCTTGATCCACCTCACTCCTGTTCCTATTGGCCTAATATTTACTCACCCAATCCCGTCCCCCCTCCCCCTCCATCACCCACCGTCCAGACCGTCACAGCCTCACGGTCTTTCGGCTTCACCATCTGACCGCGCTGGATTTCTTAATGCTGAGTAATAATAATGATAAGAATAAAATAAAATAGTTCATCGTCGGTGAAAACTTACTGGGTATATCAGGATACTTTGTATTTTTTATTTTCCCTAAAATACATTCTTACGAACTTAAGAAATTTCTCTGATATCAGCCAGAGTAAATGACAATGTTCATAAATTCGATTCTAAGAGTTAATCGTGATGGCTTTATACATACGCCCGAAAGTAAGAAATATAGTGCGGTAAGTGGCGTCCAGCCCTGCGATGGAATAGCTTTCTAATCCAGGGGACTACAGATCAACGGTATTTACCCCTGGCTAACACCACACGGTTTTACTCGTCCCTGGCAAACCCTCTGAGCTACAGGGCTTAACCATCTTAATTATTAAGGGATTCTCCTTAGCTGAGTATAATCGTGTGGTGGTCATCACCATCATCATGGGATGAGGGAGGATCCAGATTCTAGGACAGAAGACACTGCTACAGTGGAAAAACTATTATCAGTACGAGTACGTTCAGTGAAACAGACAATACAGTCACTCAAGTCGCCGGAATCCTGGCTCCACCTCACACACCAAACTTTTTCCTGGCCACACGTACTATAAATTTTATATATATATATATATATATATATATATATATATATATATATATATATATATATATATATATATATATATATATATATATATATACCTTTTTTCCTTTATTGTTTTTAAGATGGGCTTCACATACATCTGCCAGACAGCCAACCGTCTGTTAAACAAAATATAAGCGAAGATATCGTTTTGAAAGTTACCCCTCAAACTCCGTTCCTTCCCTTCCCCTCCAAACCCTTCCCATCCACTACACCTCTTTCCCTTCCCTTTCCCTCGCAAGCCCGTCTCTCCACGTCCCAGGTAAGCCCCCCTTCCCCCCCTCTTCCACCCAAGCCCGCGTAAATCCTATAATCCCCGCCCAAACTCGCTCATTCCTCACCAAATCCTGTCCTCCCGCCTCACCATAATCCATTCCACGCCCAAAAATAATCTTCCTCGTCCGGTGCTAAGCTTTCCAGCCCACTGCAATCTTTCTCGCCCAGTGCTAAGCTTTCCCATTCAGTGTTAATCTTCCCCACCCAGTGTTAATCTTTCCCACTCAGTGTTAAACTTCCCCACCCAGTGCTAATCTTTCCCACTGTGGTAGTCTTTCCCATTCAGTGTTTATATTCCCCACCCAGTGCTAACCGATCCCGCCCAGAGCTAATATTTCTCACCCAGTGCAAAACTTTCTCACCCACTGATAATCTTTCCCGCGGAGTGTCAACCTTTCCTTGTCTAGTGATACGGTACTTTTTCCACGCTGTGCCAATCTTTTAGCGACGTCCTGTGATAACCTTTTAGCCACGTCCTGTGATAATCTTTAGCCACGTCCTGTGATAATCTTTTAGCCACGTCCTGTGATAATCTTTAGCCACGTCCTGTGATAATCTTTTAGCCACGTCCTGTGATAATCTTTAGCCACGTCCTGTGATAATCTTTTAGCCACGTCCTGTGATAACCTTTAGCCACGTCCTGTGATAAACTTTTAGCCACGTCCTGTGATAAACTTTTAGCCATGTACTGTGATAATCTTTAGCCACGTCCTGTGATAAACTTTTAGACATGTACTGTGATAATCTTTAGCCACGTCCTCTGATAATCACCAGTAATGCTTGCGTCTACCATTCCTCCTGACCTGGATTCGATCCAACTTGGGAATGGACATCACTTCCTTCAGTCCAAGGATATCTCTTCCATTCTGTTCTAGTTAACATCAAGCTGCTTCATTCAGCTTAGGAGACCTTCCATGCAGTGAAGGGATTGCTAAAGTACAGGTTTATAGGCATCCATCCCAGGTGAGAGTCTCTCCAAAGATATATACAGACCTAATCAACTACACATAACAACAACCTAAAAAGACGTTATCGTAATGAAGGGGTGAGAGGATGTTGTCGCCCTGTCAAGGTTCCCTGGATGATAGTATAGCCTACAGACTGACACACACACACACACACACACACACACACACACACACACACACACACACACACACACACACACACACACACACACACACACCAGCTGTTATTACCTCATGCCACTCTCACCGTACACACCACTAGCTTTCCACACAGTTACCCGTTCATGGGGTACTGGGTGGGGGCAGGTCACTTCTCCAGCCATATAATGTGGTGCTACTCGCCAATATGGACCAGCTGCCCTTCACGGTCCCCCAGACACGGACTGAACCAGTGCACGAGAGCCACCTGCCCGTCACAGGTGTACAAACCTATTGCAACAATGTACATACGCGTACAGTCGTATTAATTAATCTATCACAACTGAGTTTAGTTAACCTTCCCTTCAAGTGTTAATTAATTAGTCTAGCGTTATTAAATCCGCCACAACAAGTATTATTTCATCTATCCCACTCAGTTACCTAATTAAACTAGAATTAATTAATCTATCCCACTCAGTTACCTAATTAAACTAGTATTAATTAATATATCCCACTCAGTTATGGTACTTAATTAATCTAGCATTAACTAATCTATCCCACTCAGTTACCTAATTAAACTAGTATTAATTAATATATCCCACTCAGTTATGGTACTTAATTAATCTAGCATTAACTAATCTATCCCACTCAGTTACCTAATTAATCAGTATTAATTAATATATCCCACTCAGTTATCCAATTAATCTAGTGCTAATTAATTTATCCCACTCAGCTAATTAACACATTCCACTCAGCTCATTAATTTATCCCACTCAGCTAATTAATCTATCCCACTCAGCTAATTAATTTATCCCACTCAGCTCATTAATCTATTCCACTCAGCTCATTAATCTATCGCACTAAGCTCATTAATCTATCTCACTCACCTCATTAATCTATCCCATTCAGCTAATTAATCTAACCCATTCAGCATTCAGTATTCTGTCAATACACCCTGAATGAGTATAATCGTCAGGTGGGAGTCAGAATTATATACCGGTAAATAAATATGAGGCGCTTGGTACTGAACGCGTCAAAATCCATCGTCCCACCCCATCATCCAACCCCCTATCCAATACTAACCCCGCTTTCTTTAATCCCACACTCTCAGAAGCAACCCACCCCACCCCCTGCGTACACTCAAATTATTCCCGCCCGCTAAAACCAGTCCCACCCAAAATACTGCAATCCCGCCCTAAGTATTGCAATCCCTCCTAAATACTGCAATCCCACCCAAAATACTGCATAATCCCACCCTAAGTACTGCAATCCCTGCCTAAATACTGCAATCCCACCCATAATACTGTTATTCCACTCACCCAAACTACCTCTAGCCATTATCCCCTTCCCTTCCAGCACTATAGAGAAACCCATTAGAAATTAAATGTTTTGTACTAATCAAAAATAAACTAAAAAAAAAAAAACAAAGCATCATCGTACTGAAGGGAATAAATAATTGATCTTAGCAACCAAATCCCCAGCCCAACCATTAACCTCTTCAATACGAGATAAATTTCCGTGGGTGAACAGAATCGTCAATTGAAGTGATAAAAAAAAAAATCGTACTGACGGGATTATATCAAGCTATCTTTAGCCTCTTCAATGAATTAAATCAAGCAATAAAAGCCATCGTACTGAAGAGCCTAATGTCATGCCTTCGTCTCCCCCTCCCATCGTCCACGCCCTCCTCCGGCCCGCCCGTCAGGTTACCCCTCCCGACCATACCGGCAATGCCCGCAGTCCCAACCGACCTGTGTAAATCCGTCTAAAATATTATTAACCCAGCCTTTCAAAATAATCCAGCCCAAAATACAATAATCTCGTCCGCCCAAGATTTAATTAACACAGCCCTTAATCTCTCACCCTACCAAACTAATCCCGTCTAACTAGCTATAACATGCAGGCTTTAGCTTTGGGTTCCCTTTTCCTTGTATAAAAAAATCCCGTTTGCCCTACATAATTCCGTCAATATATATATATATATATATATATATATATATATATATATATATATATATATATATATATATATATATATATATATATATATATATATATATGTGTGTGTGTGTGTGTGTGTGTGTGTGTATGTGTGTGTGTGTGTACCGTATACCGGTACCGTATATATAAGTAACCCTCACAATCAAATTAATCCCACCCTCCCAGGCAAATCCCGGCCACTCATATACCCATAATCCACCTAACCAAGACTAATCCTATCCATGGAAACCAACCTCATCAGTTGCCATAAACCTCTGCAGTACCAGATTTGTGAAAGATCAGAACATCGTGTGTGGGGACCAAGAGTATGCTGACGTCATCGTACAAATGAGGCTCAAACTCAATCCTAAGCCTCAGCCTAAGATTAATCCTTTACTAAGAGAGGGATTTTTACTGAGAGGAATAAAACCGTCTGGTGGAAAGCGCAGTAAACTAAGAAAAAAGAGGTCGTGGCACTGAAGGTGAATAGTGGATATCTTCTATGTCCCCTTCAATGAAAAAAATAATCATGCGGTACTAAGAATGAATTTAAAAAAAGATGCCACTGTACTGAGAGGGATTTAATGTACCCTCCATCCCCCAACATTCTGCCAACTTTAAGGAATCCGGCTTAACAAGACTAGCCTAATCCCGTCCTCTCAACGTAATCCCGGCCAAAAATATTATAATCTCGCAAAAATATGATAATCCAGTCCGCCCAAACTAATCCTATCTTACAAAATATTATCGTCCACTCAGTATATCCGTCCAAAAAGTAATTATCCCACCGTCACAAAGTAATCCCTTCAGTATGAGGTTTTCTTGAGAGGAATAAATCGGTCAATGGCAACAATAAAACAGTTCTTTCGAAGAGATTAAAACCTAATCAAAAAATAAAAAAAAGAATAAAAAATGACTAATAATAATAATAATAATAATAATAATAATAGGCCCTGCCGCTCAATTCAATCCCGCTCGAAATATAATTTATGCAAAAATTTTACAATTCGGTCCGGTGAAGCTAATCGCGCCCAAAATATGACACAACCCGTTCATATTAATCCAATCTAAAATACAATAATCCCACTAGATCAAAATGATCCTGGCTAAACTGTAACCATCCCACCCGTTTAAGTTAATCCCGCCCAAACTATAATGCCACCTATTTAACTTAATCCCGCCCAAAAAATAATAATCCCACCCGTTCAAAATAATCCCGGCCAAACTGTAATCATCCCATCCTCTCATAATACTGATAATCCCGTTGAAACTAATCCCGCCCATAATATACCGTAATAATCCACTCACCCAAGTTATCGTATTCTTAGCTAGTAATGGCAATCCTTCCTGACCATGTAAATCCCACCAATTAACCCTTCCAGTACGAGAGGTTTTTCAAAGATGAATGAAATCGTCTGGAGGTAGTAAATCTGAAATATAAAATCCGTCATCGTACTGAAGGGATTCAAAACCAAGCGCGGACACCTAAAATAATCCAGCCAAAAATAATAAAATCCCGCTTTCTCATAAAATCGGTACCTGTAATCCCGTCCCTTGATCATCAGCTCGGACACCTAAAATAATCCAGCCAAAAATAATAAAATCCCGCCTTCTCGTAATATCGGTCCCTGTAATCCCACCCTTTCATCATCCCCCCATAAAATCCCTCATTCAAAGTAACTCCCGCGAGAATATAACACCAATCCCCTCTCAATGTTATCCCGCCCAAAAATCAAATAAACCTGATCTCTCGTAATACTGATAATCCCACCCTCTCAAAGTAATCCCGACCTCTCAAAATAAATCAATCCCGCCCTCTCAAAGTAATCCCACCTCTCAAAATAAATCAATCCCTCTCTCTCAAAGTAACCCCACTAAATCAGACGGGGCCTAATCCCGCCTTTTCGTAATACCGATAATCTCGCCCTCTCAAAGTAATCCCGTTCAAAACAATCTATTTATCTATCTATTGCCAGACGCCTCAATCCCGCATGGGGTGACCACAAACAAATCGCCTCCACGTCGCCATGTCCCCCGCCACTTCACTGCCCTGCTCCCAAACCACACTTCCTTCTCTCATATACCTCTCCACTCCATCCCTCCATCTCATCCTCGGCCTCCCCCTCCCTCTCCCCCCCTCCACCTCACTCACAAACACTCTCCACGTCAGTCTCTCACCCTCCATCCTCTCCACATGGCCAAACCACCTCAGTGTGTTCCTCCTAACGCTTCCTATCACATCCACATCCACACCACAACGCTCACATAATCTCTCCCCTATATTATCGGTAATCCCACCCGAAATATAACAATCCCCCTTCTCGTATATCAGTAATCCCAGCCAAAACATAATATCCCTCGCATAATATCGGCAATCCTGATATATAATAATCCCTCTCAACTCGGTAATCCTCAATGAAATATACTAATCCCTCTCAAACCGGTAATCCCACCCAGAATGTATTAATGCCCTCTTATATAACATCGGTAATCCCACCTAACCATAGTAAATCCACTCAAAATATCGGTAATCCAACAATATAATCCCCTTCTCATAATACTGATGGCACAAATACATAATAATTTCACCTCTAAAAGTAGCTAATCCCACTCACTCAAACTAATGCCAGCCGGATAAAGTAGTCCCCTTCTCATAATATCGGTAATCCAGCCAGTTCAGAGTAATCCGGTCCGCCTAAACTAATCCTACCCATTAGACGCAATCCTCCGCCCCTCCCGACCAACCCCTCATCCACCCTTCCTTAATTCCACTCTCTTTTTACACCCAGACTCCATCGCTTCCCTGGTCAAAGTAATTCAGCGCGACCTAAAATTTTAACTAATCCTTTCCCATCCTAATATGATCTTTAAAACTAATCCTTACATTCATACGGTTCCTAAATTTAATCCCTTTCCGCCCACAACTACTCCCTTTTCCGCTCAAAGTTAATCCTTCCCGCCCAAAAGTAATCTTTCCTCCGGCCAAAACTAATATTTTCCCCCCAGCAACTAATCCCACCCATTAAACGTAACCCCCCTCCCCCCACCCACCAACCCCTCATCCGCCCGCCCTAATCCCGGCCCCTTTTTTGCGTCCGGACTCCATCGGTTTCCCGGCCAAAATGATTCACCACGTCCCAAAATCCTAACTAATCCTTTCCCCGTCTAAATTTCATCTTTTCCTCTTAATCTTTTCATAGCCAGCCAAATTTCATCTTTTCCCGCCAAAAATATTATTGATCCGATCACAGTAAATCCTTCTCGCCCCAAATAAATCCTTTCCCCGCCCAAAACTAACTCTTTCCCGGTATAAAATTAATCCTTCCCGCCCAAAACTAATTCCTCCCCGCCCAAAACTGATCTGTCCCGCCCAAAACTAATCCCTTTACGCCTAAAAGTGATCCGTGGCCGCCAAAACTCGCTCACTCACGCCCAAACCCGATAATTCCAGACCAATCCCTCGTGTGGGTGAGAGAGAGAGAGAGAGAGAGAGAGAGAGAGAGAGAGAGAATTACTTCCTGTTTACTTTAACATTTATTTTTATTTTATCCATCTTTTTTTTTCCTTTCTTCCTCCTGCTCTCTCTCCCTTTCCCCCTCTCTCTCTCTCTCTCTGTCTCTCTCTCTCTCTGTCTCTGTCTCTCTCTCTTCCTGTTTACCCTCCTCCCCTCTACGCTCTCCTATTCCCCCGGCTTCCGCCCTTAATCCAGACATCCAATCCCCCTTCCCTCCCCCTCTCCCTCCCTCCCCTTTCTCTCTCTTCCTCCTTCCTTCCTTTTCACTCTCTCACTTCTTTTTTTTTTTTTCCCTTCTCGCCATCTTTCAGTTTCTTAATTTCTTTCCCGTCATCCTTTCCTTTCTCTCTCTCTCTCTCTCTCTCTCTCTCTCTCTCCTACACCACCTCTCCATCCCTACCTCCTCCCTTCCTACCACCCTCCCTCCCACCCATCTTCCACCGTCCCTCCCTCCCTCTCTCCCGCCCCTCCCATCTCCCTTCGTTCCCTCCATTCATCACTAATCCGGAGTCGAAAGAACAGGGCTGCGAATCATCCTAATCTTCTTTCACAACTACACGACCAGGAAAAAAAAGAACCATCATCATCATCATCATCATCATCATCACTGAATTCGCGAAACTCATCACTGTTAACGACAAGATCTCGAAAAATCATCAAAATCATCACCATAAGTATTATCATTAAGATCTTGAAAGTCATCATCACCATCATCATCTTTATTAGTATCAACACCACGACCTGGAAATTATCATACTCACCATAGTCTCAAAGTCATCACCACCATCATCCTATTCTCACTATTAAAGGCTTATTTTGGAGGGACAAAACTCAAATCCGCAAAGAAACCACAACTGCAGGGAAAAAAAAAAAACCTGTACGTTACCAGTGCTGTGCGATACAAATGGAATGGATTGCAGCATATGGTACATCCAGTCGTTCATCATCATCATCATCCCAACCCAAAGTCCTACCAAAGAGGAGGAGTGACGTTGGATCCAGAAACAAGGGAAGCAAAGCAACGAGGGCAGAATTATCGAGAGCACGGCCAGTGAAATGAGTGAGTCATTCAACCTTCCCAAACCTGGCCCCACCTAACAGTCAAACCATCAGCATTTTCTCCTTCCTGGCCAAAAAACATGATGATTGTACAGGTGCTGGATAAAGCAGGGGTTGTTAATAAGCGACGACTTTCTTTGACCACATAACAAGCCATTCACTCACCATTCGAAGTGTTAAAAGTGACGAAATTAACACTTTTTTATAGCCTACATATAATGTGTCTGCTTTCTACAACTGCAAGACGAGGAATGTGTCTTGGGCCAGTCAGTATAACCTACATATGAGGAATAACTGAAGAACTGTTAATGAGGGACGGGATGGATTTTCATTCATCATTCAGGTCTTCAACGTAGCTACTGTAGCTAGATATTATGATTACATAAATACAAGATAAACATAACAAAATAATCCATAAAGGAAGGGTCGTTAATGAAGGGGGATGGATTTACACACACACACACACACACACAGAAAAGGAACCACCAATAAATGGATAAGTAAATAATGAAGAGTCAATGAGGGATGTACTGGTTTCTTCGGCTACCGGTATATACCAACAGTACCTCTCATCCAATTAAAAAAAAAAAATCTACCGTACCTCCCGGTTTCAGGATGTCAAAATGAGGGTATATACGTAAAAGAAACTAGCACTATACAATTACTGCATAAATAAAGGAGTCGTTCGCCATTTTACTACCATGACGTAGTCTACATCTGAGCCTAGGCCTACTTTCCTAAGACGACTTTATTCAGCTTAAGATAGGTTAGTCAAACTGGAGAGGTTATACGCGTCCACTGCCTTCACTAGCACGGTTTTCACAGCTGAGTACAATCACTCGGTAGAATAAAAAATCAATAAGTCACGAGGCTGAAGAAGCTACGTTAGCGGAACCTGATGTCTTCCCTCCGCCTACCCGACCGACTAACCGACCGACGGGAGAGGAGACTCCGTAGCGCCTCTTCCTTACAGATTTATTTTGCATCTTGTAACCTATTTTCCGGTGTATGATGTACCTGCTTAATATCGACACAGGCGGCATCAGTAACATACCGTACAAGAGCTGTATTAAGCTAGGTGTGATGTGCAAAATAAATCTCTGAGCAAGAGGGGTTACGAAATCTCTGAAGTCATTATAAGTACAGGCCAAAAGGAGAAACGCGGCACAGGGAAATTAAGCGGGGAAAGAACGTGGTGATAAAAATGGATGATGAATGAAGAAGAATAAGAAATGAAGAATGAAATGAGGGGGAATGACGGTGAAGGGATAATGAACAGGGGGAGACAGCGATTAAATAAAATGGGCTGAAGGAGGTAAGGGAAATAAAGTGGCGAAATAAAGCATAAGATAATAAAAGGGATAGAAGAATAAAAAAATAAAAGGTGTTAACAGAGAAAGACATGAAGCAGAATGAGTGAAAAAAAAAAAGGTACCGGGAGTTAATTGGGAGAGAGAACGATTACGAGAAATGGGGTGAAACTGAAAATAAATGAAGAATAGAGAAGGTACTGATATGAGAGGATGATTAATATATGGACGGTAGGGAGAACGTAGAAAAAACGATGAATGAAACGAAGTGCAGAAAGGGTAGTGAAAAGGGTGAAAGTAAATAACAAGGAAATGGGAAGGGTGAAAGAGCACCTGAGAATAAAATAGAATGAGTGAAGGAAAGGGGAAGAAAAATGAATAAAAGAAGCATCGGGAAAACTAAACGGAGATTTTAAAGATGAAAGGGGTAGTAGAAAGGGGAAGGAGAGGTAATAATAAAAGGGAAGGAGTGAAGAAGGGGAAACGGAGAATGAATTAAAAAGAATGAGAATGGAGAGGAGCATGCCGGTGGCGAAAAGAAGGAGACCAAGAAATATGAGAAATGGAGGAAAAGGGGAACAGAGGAGCAAATGTTGATCTGGAGAAGGGGAAAATGAAAAGGGGGAAGAGATTACAAAGGTGAATGGGGGAGACAGCGAAACGGATAGATGTAACGAAGAATAGTGGAAAAAGAGGAACTGAATGGGGGAGAGTATTAAAAGGGAAATAACGGAGGACAGAGAAACTGAGAAGGAAATGATATATGGGAGTGAAGAAAAGAGTAGTGGGAATGAAGAATCACCAGAAACGGGCAAGAGGGGCAGAGGAAAAAAAATAATAATGAGAGTAGAGAAGGGATGGTGAAACGGAGAATGAATAAGAGCGTTACAATGTGGGAGGGAGGGGGTTAAAGAAATAGATTGTTACTACTTCTCATTTTTATGCGGGGCATATATTACACATATGTAGACATGGCCACACAGCAGTTGCAAGACAATCATATGAAGACTGAATGAGGCATAGGAGAGTGAAACAGGGAAATAATCAAACAGGGGAAGAGGAAGCAGGAAAAAAGCATGAGAAGTGCATAAGGTGTAAGGTGAGGAAACAGAGCCAAAGAAATGGGGGATACGAATGAATAAATTGACGAATGTGGGTAAAACAGAGCCAATGGGGAATGGACTAAAGGATAGAAAGAAGTGACAGTAAATAAAATCACAAAAACGAAAGAGAGGAAGGCGAGATGGAAGAATTTCATGATAAAGGAAACTCAGAGGAAAAGAACAGAATGAAAGAGAACGTAGGGAAATACAGATGACAATACAGGAAGACAAAGATACAATGAGGATGGAATAAAGAAACAAGATAATATAGGCCAATGAAAAAAATAAGATAGGTAAAACGTCGTGACGAAAGAGGCATGGAAATAGAGAAAAATATTAACATGGGAAGATGAAGAGAGAAAAAGGAAATAAAGTACCAGGAATGGAGCAACAAAGATGACTGTGAAAGGACGTGGAATAAACAACACAGGACTCAAAAAAAAGGGGGGGCAGGAGATATAAGGACGAGATGGAAAAGCGGTAAAAATGGGAATAAGGAAGACACAGAGGGAACTGCAAGATAGGGAACACGACAAACGGAGACAAATAAAAGGGATAAAAGGGAAATAAGATAAAGAAAAAGTAAACTGATGGAATATTGCAGGTTAAGAGGTGCAAATGAGGTAAGCAGAAAGGGGGACATAAAATCAGTAACTGGGAATAAGAGGAGGTACCGATAAGTAACAATGGACAAAGGTAAGAAGAAACAGTGACAGTGAAAGAGGATGAAGGGGGAAGTAGAACAACAAATTTACGGTGGAGAGAAGGGGTAAAAACTGGAGGTGGATGAGAGAGACAGGCAAAGAAAAACGGGAAGGAGGTACAAAGAGGAAGCAGAGAAAACAAAGTAAAGCAAAGGGGTGGAAAATAAGGATAGATGAATGGCAGGTAGGGAAATACGGTGATACAGTGGAAGAATGAGGTAAGTGAAACAGAATAAGGTGAGAGGAAATGTGATAACAGGTGTGGAAGAACAAAAAAAAGTGAGAACTGGAAAAGGAACATGGAAGAGTTGATGACACAGGTGGGCGTGAAAAAGATAAATAAAGAAAGGTAGTGCGACGAGGATTCAGAGTAAACTGTAAGAAAACGAAAATGGTGAAAAAGAAAGAAGATAATAAGGTACTGGTGAGGATAAAAAAAAAATAATATTGAGGATGGAGGAGGGAGAAGACAGAATAAGGTGGAAGTGACAAGACGTTGATGAGAGAAAGATGTAAAAGAGAACAGGAAAGAAGGTGAAACGGTAAGAAAGATGAAACAATGAGACAGAGGAAGAGGTGAAAAAAGGGTGGGAAGAAAGAAGATAGTGAAAACAAAGAAATGGGGATAAGGAGCAACGGGTAGGGTATATGAGGGAGTGGAAACAGAGTGAGATGGAAAAAAGTGAGAGAGGTAAGGAAGAAATGCGAAAGATGTGAAAGGAAGGGAAGGAAGAAACAGCATGAGGAGGTGCAGTAGCTGGAAAAGTGATGGAACAGAGAGGACAGGAAAGATGGTGAGTGCGGAGGAAGAATAAAGTGGAAGAAGGGGTGATAGAAACAGAGGATATACCGGTAAGTAAAAGGATTACGAAAAACGGCAAAAGAGGTGAAAGAAGCAAAGAGAAATAAACGAAACAAAACAGGGGTGAAGGAACAGGTGAAAAAGAGGTATAAAGAAAGGCAAGAAAGGTGAAGAGGTGGAAAAGGCATGTAGAGGAAATAAAGAAAAAAAAAACACACAAAGAAAAAGAGGTAAAGGAGACGAAGAAAGATGTAAAGAAAACAAGAAATGAAGTAGAGAACAGATACAAGATGAAAATAAATAATGTAAATGGCACATAACTGACAGAGAATGATGTGAAGAACAAAAAAATAAATAAAAACACAATCAGTGGGAGAGAAAAAGAGAGAGAGAGAGAGAGAGAGAGAGAGAGAGAGTGTGTGTGTGTGTGTGTGTGTGTGTGTGTGTGTGTGTGTGTGCCTAAGCGGGTTTTAACTGAATAAAATCGTCTGGTTGTAGCACGAATAAAAAATAAGATGTCGCTATGCAGAGGGTTACTGGAGATCACTTACTGCCCCATCACTACGAGAGGTCTAGCAATTAACGGTATCATCATCATCATCATCATCATCATCACTCCGAAGTCTTTTTCCCCCCAAGGGTCAGATACGATAGGGTCAAAAGTGAGGAAAAGAAACGAGGGATGAACTCCGAACAGGATGCTCAATTACATGGGCAACACTCTCACTTACTTACCAATGAAGCCTCTGGAATCTGACTCCACCTCACAGGCATAACTATCCACACTTGCGCGCTTCCTATTACCTATCACCTAGGGTCAATCCAACGACTACCACGTCACCGAAAAAAAAGGGGGGAGGGCGGGGGAATCCCTGTCACACATTCCGTACAATATTCCTCCATCCAGCTGCATCCGCTGTCAGTTGCTTCGCCTCATCATTCCCCATGCCTTGCTTTCTGACACATACACCATATCTATCTATAAGGAACATTGTACTGACAGATATAATGGAAATCGTTTCTGACACAACAGAATGAAGCTGAACACAATCGACTGGCTGCATCAAATATACAAAAGAAGAGACGGGATCGTAGGCAGTGCCAGTATTAGCATGAGATTCTACTCCCTTCATTCCTTCACAAAACAGTCTGGTGGTAGCAGGGGAAAAAATATAAAGTGTCACAGTACAAAAGGGCTTGTGCTAAAACCTTGGTAGGATACAATTATTTGAGAAAATAGCTAGTAAAAAAAAATCAGTATCGGTAACGTTCATTGTGAGAAAACCCCCGAAAGAGGCACAAAAGAATGAAAGGTGAAAAATGGATACGGCAATTGGATATAACATACACGGGTAGGCTAATGGATTAAGGCATAAAATCATAATTAACATTATTATGAAAACAAGAAAATAAATTCTAAATAGATAATATTATACGGTACGGAGAAATAGGCTACTATAAAATAACAGAAATATGTTAGGAAATGAAAAACGCGCAAGGGAAATATTGAATAATGTATAATAAACCTGTACCGGTAACTACAAACGGTGAGAAATACGGTACATTAAACCCTCTCAGTGCAATGATGTCATAATCTGGGTTATCCTTCCTACTACCACATCATTTAATTCATACACTTCAAGGAAAGATTGCCCCTATTGAATGGGATACTGAAAGCTGCATGTAGTTAACCCCTCTAGTCCCACAAGTTTCTCCATGGACAAAAAAATAATTAAATAAATAAACAAAATAGAATAAAATGGCGAGATTACGTAAACGTCATCGTAGTGGCAGGGTTAAGGGTAAATAATCAGCTTACTCTCATTGAGATAATACGGTACATGATTGAAAAACCTCCAGTCACCTCTTTGGGGCTGGACACACACACACACACACACACACACACACACACACACACACACACACACACACACACACACACACACACACACACACACACACACAATAAAAAAGGGAATAAATGTATAATGTATGTATTAAAAATGGGGCCATACTAGAAAAAGGAAAAATAAAAATATAATATCCCTTTGGGTTCAAAAAGGTTTCTCGCAAGCTGAATCAAATCATCTGGCAGTATCTGAATAAAGTAAGAATGGCGCCCTCTAGCTGGAAAGGTAAATGGAGACTAATTTCAATAGATACATTTAGTCAAAGACGCCTCTCCCAACTCCAGCAAAGTAATATCGACTTGTCATTGGTTAATGACAATAATAATAATAAAAATAATAATAATAATAATAATAATAATAATAAATTATTATTATTATTATTATTATTATACGAAGAAGAAGAAGACGAAGAAGAAGACGAAGAAGAAGAGGAAGAAGAAAATGGATAAAAGATTACAAAGGAGAACAGACATTACTAAGATTAGGACTGCCAAATATACATACACAGACATATACCAGTATTTACAGTATTCCTTGTACCAGATACCTGTGAGAGAGAGAGAGAGAGAGAGAGAGAGAGAGAGAGAGAGAGAGAGAGAGAGAGAGAGAGAGAGAGAGAGAGAGAGAGAGAGAGAGAGAGAGAGTTACGAGGAAAAACCGAGATTGTTCGAGAGATCACCATGAAAACCGGGATTGCACGAGACAGCGAGATAAGGGGAGCGGCACTGTTGATCCCAGAGCCACAACTTGATTAATACACGTAATACCGGAAAACATAGCAAGCTAAACTCCGCTAATCTGCATACTTGTTACATTACTTCATTAATTACGCAACTATTTACTGTACCAGGTATATTAACTTCCACATCGATAAAGTGTGTGTGTGTGTGTGTGTGTGTGTGTGTACCAAGACATCTTTATTCTTGCTGCCACTCGACAATTTGGTTCAGCCTAGATCTTTATGGAATTAGAAACTCTTCATTAACTTCCTTACGATGACGGTTTTTATCTACTTCATTCTATTAACGCCAGACAATTTTATTCAGCGTATGGATGACCTCGCGTTGTGACGGGGTTAATCTGTTTCCTCAGGCCTACCTTGCCTCTTGGGTTTATCCACGACGGCCCCGACAATAACGCTTCCACGTCCCTCCAGTTAACGCCACTCCCTCCCGCCACTCCACCCAGCGCCCCTCACTCATGCCTACACGCTATTTATCCACTCTATTCCTCAATCTTTTCCCGGTCTGCCCCTCCCACCACCGCGGTTCATCCTGCTACAATATCCACTCTCCGTCTAAACCCTGTCCTCACTCTTGTAAAAATGGGTGGACGGAAAAGAAGAAGCAGGAAAAAAAATACAAAGGCAGAAGTACGGTATCATCAGTAGCCAGGGAAAATGGCCCATATCTCCATTCACTCGTCATTCCTGCCTTCTATATTCACTGCTACAAAGGGGTGTAGGCCGGTCATCCACCCTTAACTGCTCTGGACTACCGTAGCCCACGGACTACCAATGCTTACTGCCTCGAATTCCCACGCCTCGAGAGTAACATTTCACTGACTGCTACCGTTCTTGCTATATCTATATATACCCGGTGCTTATTCTACATACACAGATTTTATCTACTTCATAAATTTGATGGGTAACTTCATTTTAATCACTCCCAATGCACTGTGTCAATAATGGTTATTTCAGCTTATATTTGCCACTCTGTGGTTACCTGCTCTGTTAAAGTCTTTCCTGTATAACCATCAGCGACATCGTTCCCAAAAGTGTTTGGGTTTGTGCTACTGTATATTAAACAAAATTTCAAGAGGAAAAACTAGCTGAACCATCTACCTACTGCCAGACCTCATACCCAACAACTTAAACAATATTTGTAGCTAGTTTTTATTTAGCCTATAGGCTATCACTGGACTACTTTATTAAGTACCGGTAAAGGTAGATCCTAGCAATGAAATGCGTAACAGAGGTACTTCCTACCCATTACCTACCGGTGACTAAGCTTTACTGAATAAAATAATTTCGGAATCCTGACTAAAATCATAATTGCATCCACTGTGCGAGAAAGGGTTAAACAAAGGCGCCAACTCGACGCTTCCTCATCCCGATTCCATCCCGCCGTCTCCCTGCCATCCCAAGTCGCTCTCCCTCCCGCCTATCAATACATTACACACAACCATTCACCTTTCGACTCTCAGGATTTCTCACCCCTAAACAAGATGGTTTGGTGTTGGCCTGAATACACTACCAGAGCGCGACCCTCAGCTGCGATGGAGTTAACGCAGACACCTGTTGACTTTCTGAGGATATCTCGCAGTTAAGCAACACTGTCTAGTGTGAATTAAACAACCATTACTTCGAAAATTTTCACCGAGACAGCTTTTTTTGCTGATATGTTCTGAACCCTTCAACTAGGCTACTAGCCCTTTCATACACGGACTCTAATCGAGTCAATAAATACCATCCTGTACAACGCACCATGATGCACATCGTGTCAAACAAAGGAGGACACAAGTTTCCCGCCGATGTGTGTCATATTTTGGTATGCTTTTTTACCCGATTCGTGTCATGGTGTGCTTTACAGGTTGTTAAACAATCTAACGACTCAAACCACCTGCCCCTGAGAGGGCTAGACTTCTTCCAGGTCTACAAACCTGTCTGGTGTTAGTGCGAATCTAAGTACACTCATGCTTGCAGTAGTGTTGATTAGGATACTTGCTAATCATTTAACGTATACGATTTCTGCCCGCTAATTGAAAATCGTCCGGCATTTCTCAAAAAATTAACTAAGACTTCTAGTTTTCATCAGTTTTTTTATATACCGGTGGTTAATTTTTTTACCCCTTTGACTATACTTGCAAGGATTTCTCAACTTAATTAAACTTTGTGGTGTTAGCCCGATGGGACTCGAGTATGCCTATGACGGGACAGGGGTTCTTGGGAATACCTTCAGATTAACAGTGAACTCTGGAGGCTACGATTGTCTCCAGCTAAGCCAACCTTCTCATGCTAGCCTGAATAAAATGCTGATGTGCGTCCATAGTAGCGACTAGGTTAATCAAGCCTGTAACTGTTCATACATTAATTCTTACCCTCTCTGACTGCCAGTATATTTCCCTCGACTAAACAAAATCGTATGTCGCTAGAGCAGAATACATGAGTGGATGCCGCAGCGAAAGGAATCTTCGTCTGGCTTTACTTCAAAGAAAATACTCCTACATACAAGCGGAAAGTTTTAGCGAGCAATGGAGGGAGGATGGGTGGGTGGGTGATGGAGGAGGGGAGGTGATTAGTAGCGGGATTAAAATATATTCCACAGTACTTGAGGGGGAAAGGTAGTGCATCAGAAAGAGTAAATTAAAAATGGTTAGCGTATATGGGACACACTTTCTTGTTTTTCCGATTAACTCGTAAGCATCAATATCTACCGGTATTTACTTGCAGTACTTAGTGTTTATCAATTTATTTATGGTGTATGTCTGCTCCACTCACTGATGGGAAGAAAAGTCAGAATGATGATAATGGTAATGATGGTGAGGATGACGATTCATATATATACTTTAACTAGGCATTCCACTCTAAATGGTTTCAATATCCCATAACCGTTTATCTGTTTATATACTTGTCTGTGGTATTTAGCAATTTCATCCATTTATTATTTAACTAATTATTCGTCCGAGGAAGGATGCTGCACTGTTTGGAGTACATAAATACTTTTGCACAGCTACCGCATCTGAGGCCGACCCATCCTTGTTTCCCGAGGCCCTCCATTACCCAAATAACTACGAGTATCAACATATTTCATGTCATGCATTTACGTAATTATCTACATCATTACATATTTTATTCTCCCTATATCAATTAATCTTGGGATTTTCTTGGTGTTATTTTTGAAGCTATGGATGGATAAACAGCGGCACGAGAAATAAATAATTACCGTCATCAGCGACACTATATAATTATGATTTACCCTCCAAGTCCTCCATATCTTTATCTACATTCTTTTTAGCTAAACCTGGGACACTTACGCGTTGTCTAAAAAGTTACGGGCGAAAGGGATAAAAAAGAAAAAAAAAAAAACTCATCTGGCTCTTTCACCACGATGGCGTCTTTGCCTCGCTATATTCTTACTGCCGCTCGACGACTTTATTCAGCTTAAAATAAATTTCTAAAAATCAAGGGGTTAAGAAGTAATCCCCATTAACCCCCGTAGGATCATGTCGTCTTTAATCTTATTCTTGCTACCGCCAGATGATTTTATTCAGATTACGAATGAGCTCTCGTGGTTAATCAGGCAAATTAGGAGAGAGAGAGAGAGAGAGAGAGAGTGAGTTAATATTATGTTAATCTGAAGGATGAAAGAGATTAAGGTCTTGGAGATGCGACAAATTTGAGTGGCCTGTGAGATACCAGCAGTGAGGAGATAGTAATTATGATATCAGATTACCAACACTGGAGAGAGCGGTACTACTGAGTGTGGTTTGAGGCCGACCATTGAAGAGATGCCGAGATTTCATTTTGCCAACACTTATAAAACATTATTGTGGGATACATGACTGCCAACACTGAAAAAATACTACTGAGATTAAAAACTACCAACACTACAGAAAACTCGTCGGGTGGGCTCTGAGATAACTGGTACCAAGAGTGAAAAGATATAATACTGAGCACGTGAGACTGCCAACACCAGAAATGTTATGGACTGAAAGGTGTGACAACGAACACTGAAAACATGCTACTGAGCGAAATTTGAGACTACCAGCACTAAAAGGGCAATACTAAGCGAGATTGAACTAAAGAGGTACTGTGCGAGATCTGAGACTGCCAGCACTAAAATACAGTCTATATCAAAAGATTAGCTTACCATCCCTGAGGAGATAATACGGAATGAGATTTGAGACTGCCAACTGGAGAAATATTTTTGAATGAGATCTGAGCACTCGAGACACTGCCAATACTATAGGTACTGGTATTGCTAAGTGAAAATTGGAATTCCCTGCAGCAAAGACATTAATACTGTTTTTTTTTTTTACTGCCAACATCTGGTAAATTACCAATAGATATTCGTGACTACTAACACTAGATATGACACTGATTTGCGACTGCCAACGGTAACGAATTTAGTACCGAATGAAAAGTGGTTGCCAATACATGACTGAGATCTGATATTGCCCTACCAGTACCAATATGAATCCATTGAGATTTGAGACTGCCAATACCGGTACTAAAAATATTACTGAGATTTAAAACGACAGCACGATATTACTGATCGAGATTTTGTGATTGCCAACATACTTAATACTGCGGAAGAACTGACACTAACAACATAAATATCATTGTCTGAGATTTCAGACTTCCTACACTAAAAATATTATTAAGATCTGAGACACACAACACTAGAGACTGCCTGGTACTGCTGACTGAGACATGACTGCCACTCAGATATTTTTTAGCTGAGATCTGAAACTCCCAACACTAAAGTTATTTCTGAGATGGATACCCTTTACACTAGAGTAGTTACTGGTACTGCTGACTGAGATCTGTGACTAGCATCATTAGATATTACTGACTGAGATGTGGCACTGCCAACAAGTCATATTACTGGGAGATATTTTTGAATCAGATCTGGGGCTGCCATCTCTAAACACACCAGCTACAGAGATTTGAGGCTGCCAACACTACAGATAATACGGGTACGGTACTAAGTAGGATTTAATCATCACTGTCATGACGGCTTTATTTTTTTTATACCCATTTCCAAATTTTTTCCGTATTTACTTTATATATATATATATATGCGTACTCCTTACAGTATCGATCTCGTGGCGAAAAGGCTTGAGACAATCGCCATTGCGCCCGCCACTACGATCGACTTTTGCATTTCATCCTGATTACCGTATACGATTTTCTCAGCTTGGAATGGCCTTCGCGTAGTGAAGTGGTTGAGACTGTCAATTCTAGAGGGACGGCATCAACCCCTTCAACACATGAGATCTCTGTTAAGTTGAATATATCAGCCTGCAGCAGCAAGAATAATAATCGCACTGAAGGGGTTCCGTGGTGAGATTATTTTTTTCACTTCCGTAACACCCTTCTTACATTTTTGTCTTGCCACCACCAGACGATTTTATTCACCTTGAAATATCCCATATGGTGAATGGGATTGAAACAAGCTCCTTTAACTCCTTCAGTAAGGGCGATTTCATTTAGTCAAGGGACGGCCCATTGTAGTCATGGGGTTATGGGTTCCAACCGAGTCTATTTCAGGAGTTAATTTGAGATCACCAGCTTTGAACTCGGATAAACTTCACGCATGCTTAATTATAACTTATCTACTTATGATCCACCCTAACTTTGCGGTTCATCTTAATCCTTTACGATCCATCTTAACCCTTTTTGAGATCCTTGCTAAGCTAAGGCTTTCGCTCTTGTCATCGCACTTAGATATTATACCGGTATATATATATATATAGATATATATATATATATATAGATATATATATATATATATATATATTACTGTATACATATAAAGGTCTACGGCTTACAAGCCACCTCAGTATTTTATTCAACCAAGTAATACAAGCCATCTTTTTTTTCTAATATATCCTTCCATTCAAAGGATCAAAAGCTAATGCAGGCCGAGTCCTCTAGTTCCCTGGCGGCACTCAGCTACTGATGCAAGGACTGGCTGGGATTTTCAACATTTACGGTCGGTTCTCCGCCCTAAATTAGACCTCTTTCTACAGGCACAAGTAGACACGGCGGGAAAAATGCACTTTCCCTTCATTACCTTTGATACAAAATCCAGATAATTTATAAATTTTCTCTAGTAACTGACATTTCCTATCTTCTTGTGCTTTCTGGAAATATATATATATATATATATATATATATATATATATATATATATATATATATATATATATATACACGACTTGGATTGATCGTAAATAGGTTCGGGAATTTCACCCCAGGCAATTAACAGACGATTTTGTTCAGATTAGGACTATATCACCAGTAAGAGTAAAAAAAGAAAACCTCCCCCCACCCCTGCACTGCCACAACACCCCTGGGTATTTTATGCCAGCTGGTAACAGGCGACTGTTTAGCTGAGAAATTCAGTGTTAATCAATCGTCCAAAACACTAATTTTTACTGGTAAATGACACTGCTTTTCAGTATCTATTTGTGCAACCCTTTAATACTGGTAAACAGGGTCTTGCTAATAATGATGACTGGATCACTCTACTATATAGCATCACCCAACCCATTTACCCACTATTGTCAAAGGGTAACTACGCTTAAAACGCAAAGAGAACTAATCTATTAACAAAAAAGTACTGTAAAAATGTTTAACATATCGGCCTATCACAAAATAGGATACTTTCTCTCGCATAACCAAGTTTTTTATTATTTATTTAAGTATAGGAAGAATACGACCTCAGATCATGCAGTACCCATCGTTTTTACTACCTGTAAAAGAAAAAAAATCCCTTCGCCGTCTCTTCCTTTCAAAAAAATAAGAATACATCTTAAGTTACGGTGGAGAAATTTATCGCAAACAGAACTGAACCTAAATCTATTGGTGAATCGAGGTCCACGCAACTCATTATCTAGCCACGGAAACCTCACCACGCCTAATCCGTGGCCGTCAGCGAGTTTAGCGTGGCATTATCGGGGCTACAGCCAGGATGACGCCTGGAGTTCTTAAAAAGTGGAAGAAAATGGCGGTTGGAGAGGGATAGAGACTTGAGCTGGCTAGGCTAACACGTGTGCGCCCCCCCCCCCACCCTCTCCCTCGACTTCCTCCACCCTTCCTTGCTTGTCTCAGTCTCTCCCAGTCTCTTTCTCTCCCACTCTCTTATCTCTCCTTCCCCCTCTTTCGTCAATTACTGTAAAGATCTGTGACAGTCTCCAAATCATCCTCTCTCCTGCCCTCCCCCCCTTCTTGCCTCTCCTTTTTGTTGTCTGTAAGTTCGTAACATTTTGCGACACCTGCACTCTCTTTCATCCACTACACGTGTCTCCTTATTTCACTCCCCCTCTCCTCCTCCTTCAGTAAAAGTTTGTAACACTGATCCACCCTCACTTTCCCCTCCCGTCCCTCTCCGTATCTCTCCACTCCTCCCTGTCACCTCAGCGTTTCCATTTCCTTTCTTTTATCTTTTCCCCTAAATACACCATTATTTTTTTTTTATTGCACCATCACCACTCTTTTTTTCTTTACCTGTAATTTTCTCTGCCTTCTCTCCACATCTTTCTATCCTCCAAATTCTTTCTATCCTTTAATCCCCGTTTATCCCTTCCTTTCCCCCCACGCCTCTCCTCTGCTGTCGTTTCCACTCCCCTCCCCCCCCGTGTGATAGGCGTTGTGTCTGTGAATAACACAGGTCATCGCGAGCTGCCTAAATGATTGACCACCACCACAACCACCATGTACAGCTACTATCACTATACCACTAACACACCACCACCACCACCACAACAAGCACCACTGACCCTTTGTGGGGCAGCATGTCACTCACATTTTATTCTGATACACTACTGCAGCTATCACCAGACAATTTATATTAGGTGAGGGCAGGCCATGCCCGACAAAGGGTATGTTAGTGGTGTGGTGGGCCTATGCCCCCTGGAGCGTCACCCCTCGTGGCCCCTAACAAGTGGTGTGGGTGGTGGCTCACCTGGTGGTCAGAGGAGCCAGGGCGGGACTTGGTGTTGGCGGCCATCCAGGCTTCAGCGAACGTCTCCATGGCGCTCTGAAAGTCCATGCTGAGGGTAACAGCGGGCCGGGCACGTCTGGGGGCGCCGACCCCCTCTCTGCCTCCTTCCTCCTGCTCCTGCCTACTTCCTGCCTCCTACCTCCCTCCTTCCTGTCTCACCCGCGGCCACAGGAGCCTCACTAGGGGCTGCGGTGGGGGCTGCGACTGCGACTACGAGATGCGGGAGGGTGGTGGAGGCAGGGGCAACGCGGCGGACATGGCGGCGAGCGGGGCGGCGGACTGGCACTGAGTCTGGCACCGATTAAAGTCACTGCCACGTGCTAAGCCGTCGGTGGCAGCGGCGGCGGCGGCGGCGGCAGGTGGCGGCGGGCGGCGGTGGCACTAGTAGCGTCGTGAGGGCGGCAGCTCCAGCACCGTTGCGGCACCTCGCTCCTGCCATCCACCACTACCTAATTTCACACCCAAAACATACTTTATAAACAGCGAGTTGAGATAAGCCTCCATAATCCCAGCTTAGGGCCGAGACCGCGCAGGCGCAGTGAAACCCACGACAGTTTAGCCCTCACTTGTGTCTTCTTTTTGACGATGATAGGAAGGTTATGAGCGGTGGCTAACTCGCGTGATATCTACCCGTGACAGTGAGCGTGCGTACACCCTCCCCCCACCTGCGCCGCGAGAGAGGGCGGCGCCAACTGAGAGAATATGGAGGAGGGGAGGGGCTGGCTGGGCTGGGGGGTGCGCGCGCAACCCGGTCTCAGTTCCCGCCCAGACGTCGCCAGCGTTGCACCCTACGTCTCTCTTCACCTGTTCCTGCCATGTGCTGACCCCATACCACACCACAGCACACGCTACCACACTCCACGTTTACTCGTACTCCGACACTTTTATCCCCAAATACATTATCATTCCATCTCACTGCCACTTCACACCCCACTCCCTTACAGTCCAACACACCCTACCACACTCTACTCATTCTTCACAGCCTCACACTACAATCCCCCAGCCACTCTCCTGTAGGTTGCGTGAGTATGTAAGTGCCTGAGTAAGTGAGAGAGTGTGTGTGGCTATGTGAGTGTGCAAGAAAATAAGTGTGAGTTGAGTACTTCCATGTCACTGACAGCTCAACATACACCACATTAACAGCAAAACATAGTGACAGCACAAGGACACGACACACATTACACACTGACAATAACACTAACAACGGAACTGACAGCATTTATGTACCTGACAGCACGTTAACAGTATAACACTGTTATAACAACTAACTGACAGCATGCTACATAACACACAACATTAGCAACGCACTGACAACACAAACATAACACTGGTAACACTAACAACATAACACTGGCAACAAAATTCCCATACACAAACGACAACATTGACATCACTGACAAAGCACACTAACAACATGACCCTGGCAGCACAACAATGACCCGAGAACACAACAGCACACTAACAACAACATTAACAACGCACTACTGACACTGCAACATAAAGTGACAACATAACACACTGACAGCACACTAACATACCATATTAACTAGATAACAGCCTAACATTGACAACTTCTTTGCTATCCTTGTCTTATTCCAGCAGTTTAGTCACACGTACAGGAGATGCCTAGAGAGGACCAAATAGCCTACTACAGTTACTCTCTCTTGCTATATAGCTGCATGTAACTCCATATACTAACAACACTGACAACACAACATGGCACTAACAGAATAACACACTGACAACACACACACTGACAAAAATGCACACAATAGACTGACAACACGTTAATACCTCTCATACATTCCTGCATGGGAAAGAAAGGGATAAGGATAGTGATCGAGAGAAAGCGAGTGAGGAGGGAGATGAGGAAGATGGTGGTGAGGAAATAGGAATGAGGAAGGGTTGTGGAGGAGAAGACATGGGGAGGATGAAGCAGGGTATGGGGAAGATGGGATGAGGATAGGGGTTGGGGAAGAAAGGATGAGGATTGGGAATGGAGGATGGGGCTAGGACTGTGAGATTTATAAATGGGAATTGAGATACATGAATGGAACAGTAGGGGATCAGGTGAGGAAGACAAGAGTAAGATAAAAATAAAATCAGAAAAAGGAATGATGAGGGATAAGGCTAAGAACAGGTGAGAGGGATAAGGATGAGGTATAGGGAGAGTGAGGATAAGGCAGAACAGATGAGAAGTGGATGGAAAAGGATATAAAAAGACTGAATCAGAAGAGCGGATGTAATTTATAAAGATAAAGATAGGACAATAGAGACAAGTGGATAGAAAGGATAATAAAAAAAATAAGAGAAAGGATGAGAAGTTGGGATAAAAATGTACAAAGGATAAGAGGATAGAAACAAATGAATAGTATGGATAATATGGTGGAAAGTTGAGGGAAAGAACAGATGAGATAAAGAAAAGACATGAAATAAGGAACTGATAAAGATAATACGAAAAAGAAACAGAGGAGTGGATGGGACTGAGCGCACTGATAAAAAGGAAGAGGATAGACGTGTGGATAAAGAACGATAATGCGAGAGTTGAATGAAAGGAGTGGGTGAAATAAAAAAGGAAGGAGATAAAGGATAAGATATTGCATAAGAAAGGCAGAAATGAAAGGAAGTATGAGAAGAAAAACGGATAGAATAATAATGATAAAAAGAAAGGTAGAAGAAATATCGAAAAAAAAAAAAGAGGATGACAAAAAGAAACGCTGATGGAAAGTGGGCAGGATAATGAAGAATAAGGAGAAAGAATAAGATGGGATACAGATGTGGAGAGGGTAGGATATTACGGTGGGTAAGATTGAAGGATGGCTAGGAGAAAGAACAGAAATGATAAGACACGACAGGGAAGGCTAATGTGATGGAGGGTAGAAGGGAAGAGTGGATAAGGCAAAGATAAAGAAAGGACAGTACGTGGGACAGAGAACTGGATAAGGTAAGATAGCGCTAAAAAGGAGAGAACAGTGTATAGGATAAAAGATAAAGGAAAAGACATAGGAGAGAGAGAGAGAGAGAGAGAGGGGGGGAGGGGGGACTGGATAGAAAAGGCTAATATCAAGAATAGAGTTTGAGAAGAGTATACATGATAAAAAAGGATAACTTGGATAAAGAAGATGGGAGGATAAAAATAAGTGGATATAAATGGATAACGTTAATGAAGGGTGAAGGGAAGAAAGGCTTGGGTAATGAGGAACAGTGAGGAGGATGAGACAGAAAAGATAATAAAACGTAAGTAGATGAGGAAGGTGGATAGGATAAATAGGGATTTAGATGGATTAAGGAAAAGGAAAGCAAAGACATGAGAGGTTAGAAAAGAATAATATTAAGGAGGGTAAATTGAGAAGAATGGTTAGGACAAAGAAGAGAATGAATAAGTCGGAAAAGGATGGGATGAAAGGAGTGGATGGGGAAGGATAATATGAAGGTGGGGAGGGGAGATGCGCGGATAGGATTAGAGAAGAAAGGATAAGGAAAAGGACAGAGAGGAATGGATGGGAAAGGATAATACGAAAGAGGAGAGAAGAGGATAATGGATAAGATTAAGAACAGAAAGAATGAAAGAAAGGAGGAAGAGAAGACAGGCAGAAAAAGATAATATGAAGTAGGGTAGACTAAGAAAGGGATGGATAAAGGAAGGATAAGTAAGAAAGAGAAGGGCTAGGTCGTGAAAAGGACAGAGGTAGGAGTAGATAAAGAAGGATGACAAAAGGAAAGAATGGGTAGGATTAATACGAAGAGAGGGCGAAAACAAGGAGGAGGATAGCCAAGTGGATGAAATGGGACAATATAAAGAATGGATAGGATAAAATAAAACTGAAAAGATAAGGAGGACAGAAAAAGATGGGAGGATAGGGAAAAAGATAACGAGGAAAGGAGAAGGCAGATTTGTGGATGAGATGAAGAAGAACAGGGAGAGAAAGGATAAGGTTAAGGATAGAACCAGAAGTGAATAGAGAAGGCTAATACGAAGGAGGGGTGAAGAGATGAGTGACTACAGGAATAAAATAGGGTAGAGAGAGGCTAAGGCGGAGAAGGATAGAGTGGAATGGCTAAAGATAATATGAAGGAGGACAGAAGTGAAGGAAGGCAACAATGGATAGAAAGGGATAATGCGAAGGAGGGCAGAAGGGATGAGTGGATAAAGGACAAAGTAAAAGATATGAGAGAGAGAGAGAGAGAGAGAGAGAGAGAGAGAGAGAGAGAGAGAGAAGCACACAGGATAAACCCAAAGAGCATAGAGAAACAAATGGGTGGAAGCAGAATTGAGACAGATGAATCGTTTAGAAAAATCAATAAACCTGATAAATCTCGTCAAGTGGTGGCATTTTCCCACATATGAGCGACCCAACCCGACCCGGCCCGACCGTTTCGCTTTTGCACCATATGATAGGCCAATTCTTTATGATTTGTTTTTGACAAGTTTCATCACACCCCGGCCGTGCACGTGGCACGTGACACGCGCCAAGTGCAGCATGTCGAAAATCTTCAAAAGAGGACCACAGACCAGACAGTTTGTCGTAATGGCATGAAACTTGGTGGGTAGATAACCATCAATATACTCTAGTGATCCTCGGGGTGTAAGGCGACATTGCAATGTTTTCGGTTTTAAATGGCCTTGCTCGTACCTCGCCGACAAAGGCGTTTTAAAGGTAAATAGAGGAATACAGGAACGCTTGAGGGAATGGGGGGGGGGGTTGGCGCAGGACAGGTATAGTGGGATGGATAAATCTGGGGGCAGAGAAAAAGGTAAAGAATAGAGATGGAAATGGATGATGGAGGAACGAGAAAGATAGGATGAAGGACAGAGAGGAGTGGAAAGAAGATGAAAATATTACTGTATGAGAGGCAGATGGAGAGGGAAGGGAAGGAAGTGAAGAAATTGGAAGAATGGGACGAAGAGAGGGAAACCTGAAGTGGAAGAGGGATAGACAAAAAGAAAAGAGACAATAATAGGAAGGAGATGAGAGGACATGGGTAACAGAAGAGTAAGAAAATATAAGGAATGAAGTGAAGACAGAGACAGATGGAATTAGACGAAGAAAAATGAATAACAGAGTGGCGGGAAACGTTAAAAAGGACAGACAAGGTAATATGAGAAAACAGAGGTGAAGGAATAGAAGCTTGAGGAATAGAGGTGCAAGATAATAAAGAGAAAGACAGAAATAAGACGTGGCAAGGGAAGGGAAGGAAAAGAGTGATGACCTAAAAGATGGAAATGATGAAAGCAAACAGGATTGGGGAAGTAGAAAAGCATAAACCCGGTGATGGAAGGATTGTGAAGAGGAAGACAAAGGGGATGAAGAAAGATTGTTAATGGAAGTGATAATAGGAGGTGAAAATGACATAAGATGAAGGGGGACAGAGGACTGGGGTAGTGGAAGATGAGGAATTGAGAAATAGAAGTATAGAGAAGGATAATAGAAGAAAATTGAGAGGAAGTAGATGGATAGCGAAAAAGTGAGATTAATTATATAAAGGAGAATGGAGGTGAGGGGAATAAGAAGAGAATGAAGCAGAGAATGAAAAGGAGAGAAAGAAGACGAATAATGAAAAGGGAGGAGGAAGAGGGGGTGACGCAAAAGACAGTATGGTTAATATTAAAAAAATGAGGAAGTGGGAGAGGGGAAGAGTGAGATGAAAGGGAATGATGAAAAATGAAAGAGTGTGAAGGAAAAAAAGGGGGGAGTAGGAGGTGTGAACGAGAACGTAAGGAAAAGAGACGAAGGGATTCTTGAAATGAAAATGGTCTGAAATAAGACAAGAAAAAAAAAAAAAGAATGGAAAGAGAATGTAAACAAAAACTGATGCTAGAGATATGAGAAAGGAATAAACAAAGAGAGGGAAGAAAATGAAGGAGGACTAAGATTTTGACAATGAAATTAGAAGCTGAACCTGGATGGACAAAAAGACAATAGTATGACACCCTAAGACTAGGGGATGTGAAAGAGAAAGAACACAAAGACAGAATGAAAAAACGAGGTAAGGAAGGCGACTACAAGAGATGGTGAAGGGGACTGATAAGGAGAGTAGTGATAAAGACTGAGAAGATAATACGAAAGCAAACTGAATAAAGAAGAGGAAAGACAACAGAGGCGGAATAATGACGAGAAAGATGGAAAAAGACAAAAAAGAGAAGGATGGTGATATGAAGAGCTGTGACACGGATAAAGACGATAATATAAAGGAAAGAAGGATAGGGGAGGAAGAGGGAGGCGGACGGAGGGATGGAAGGAAATGTAGATGGAGAGAGAGAAATAGATATCGAAGGAAGATGGCCAAAGGAGAGACACGAATATATGAAGGAGAAAGGAGGATAGAGGAAGAGAATGGGAGAGAGACGGCGGGGGGGGGGAGGGGGGCGGACGGACAGACAAAACAAAAAAGCCAAAACTAAACAATAAAACATCGATCGAGGCAGAAAATAAATATAAAGAGAGACATTAAAGGAAACTAAGAATAGAGAGAGACTAACGGTGGAGGGAATTCGAGAAGTGGAGAGGGAAAGGGGGAAAAAAAAAAAAGAAGAGGGGAAAGGAGGGAAAAAGAAGGAGGAGAGGAGGAGGGGGAGGAGGAGGAGGAGGAGGAGGAGGAGGGGGAGGGGTACAAAGGAAAGCAAACAGCAAGTCCTTTCGTGGCTGTTTGTCATAGGGAAGATTATAACTAACAAAACTATTCTATCATGGAAAACACGGAAAGAGGGGAAGGGAGAAGGGAGGAGCAGTGGAAGGAAAGAGGAGGAGAGGAGACGAGGGGAAACAGATTAGCGGAGGAGGAGGAGGAGGGGGGGAGGAAAAGCAAGGGAGAAGGAGAGGGGAAGAAGGAGGAGGAGGAGGGGAAGAGAGGGGAAACAGACTAGCGGAAGAAGAGGAGGAGAAGGAGGCGAGGGGAGAGCAGATAAAACGGGGGAGATGGAGGGGAGACAAGAGGACGTTGATGATTAGGAGGGGAGAGAGAGAGAGAGAGAGAGAGAGAGAGAGAGAGAGAGAGAGACTGGGGGGAAATGGGAGGGAGGGGAAGACGAAGAGAGAAGGCTGGAAAAAGGGAGAGGGATGCGTAAATAAGAGGAAAAGGAAGTAAAGAGGAAGGAGAGGGAGGAAGGAGAAGTTAAGGAGAGGAGGGGTGGGGGGAAAAAGGGAAGGGAGGAGAAAAGGGGAGGGTGAGGGGAGAGAGGGAGGGATAACGAGATAGATACAAGAGGAGATGGGAGATCAAGAAGGGTGGCAAACCAGAGAGAGAGAGATTCTCAAATCAGGCACATGTGCAGTAACAGTTCAGACGGTTAGGTCTTAATGTAAATATGTTTAGAATTTCATTACTGCTGTCTTTAAAAATTTTTGCCCTATATTAGTGCTTTCAGTTGTTCAAATTATATCCAAATACAATTCAGTCAAGAAGGCTTCTGTAGGCTGGTGTGATTCCAACAATCTTAACTAATATTCCGCAAGACTCACCGACGTGTCATAAAAACACTCTCACTATTGCCATCACATTAATCCTGAGCGAGGTATATTCAGTATGGACGGTACGGCATCAGCTCCCAAATGGTGACGTGTGAAGGTGAGCACGAACGATACGGGATAAACTGTCTACAGTAAGCCAAGTGTGATACACGGAAAGGTAGAGAAGGTGCTCAGCGAACACAGACACCACGCCCCAACTTAGACCTTTACCTGTGGCCTTGACCTTCCATGGATTTGCATCAAAATGGAATCACTTCTTCCCAGTCCCGGACACAGTGTAGTGTATATGTTGTACTGGTTCAGACTGGGCCAGGCATTACTGACAGCTTTGTTAACAGACACGTACACAGAACCCAACTCAATCATCCTTCGGCGGCGCTAACCATATTTATACGGTTAGCTCAGTAATAACGGTATATGAAATCATAGCATATCTATATCTATGTCTATCTATCCATCTACCTACCTACCTGTCTCTCTGTCTATCTATCATTCATATATATATATATATATATATATATATATATATATATATATATATATATATATATATATATATATATGGAGCTTCTGTGGTACAGTGGTAAAGTGCGCGTTTTCGTACACTGAAGAACGAGGGTTCTCGCCCCGCCAGGGTAATAAACTTTGGGAGCGTTCTTCTGGCCACGTACTGCTTGCCGGACATAAGGGGTGCTGTGGTTGAACCAGTGTCACATACCATAAAGTATGCTTGCTCCCAGTCGGCTTGCGCGGGCCGATTACACTTGGTTCACAGACTACACACACACATCCAAAGCCACTCCAACACTACAATTACACTTACAAGCACTTGTCACCCTAAATACAATCTCTACCAGACAGCCTAAGCCACTTGGTAGACATACATTGGCTGTATCGTCCCCACTTCGGTCGGGATAGGCCGGTCCTGCAGTGGACACTCAAACTGCTGATGAGATTGATATATATATATATATATATATATATATATATATATATATATATATATATATATATATATATATATATATATATATATACACATAAATATATGTGTGGATGTGTGTGTCATACTATTACAAGAGAGAGAGAGAGAGAGAGAGAGAGAGAGAGAGACAGACAGACAGACAGACAGACAGACAGACAGAGGGGGGGAGCAGATACGTAGGGGAGATTTAAAGCAGCCTTTATAATGAGGATTGTAAGGAGAGATTAAGGAAAGTAAGTACATCAAAGGAAAAAAGAGACTGGGGAAAAGGGAGCAATAAGATTACGAAGAATGCGAAAACTGAGAGAGTAATTGGAACAGGGAGTGAGTGAGGAGGGTACAGTAGGGAAGGACAGAGAGTGATAAAGAAACATTATATAAATGAAAGAGTGACAAGAAAAAAATGACAGTGAAATTAAGTAGAATGTAAAACCTGTGGTAGAGAAAGGATGATAAAGGATTAAGGGAGAATGAAATGAGAAACAACGAAAGAGATACAAGATGAAGAAGACTGCAAACGTTAAGGAATACCCGCAGTTGGAATAATGGAAAGGAGAACTCTGTAAGGAATGTAAAGAAAGGCAAAAACAAGCAGGGAAGGAGATGGAGGGGGAGGCGACTATACCGAAGATAAGGATAAAAATAATGCAAATACTCGAAAATACATCCAGCAAGCAATAAAAGAAGTCCGTAGGGGTATAACTATTGTGCTTATATATGGAAAATTAATGTACAGTACTCGGAAAATACAACAGTCTCGGAGCGCTTGGCACCCTCTCCAGTACGAATTGATATGGGTGTGTCGCCTCTATTCACACCTGCTGAGGGTACAAGACGGGCCAAAGCTGCTGCATCCTCGTCGTAAACAACCTTTCTACATGCGAGTATCATTCTTCCATTGCGGCAGTTATACACGGCACTTTGACATCGACAGAATAATATATCCAAAATATATAAGTGAACAACAAGCAAAAAAGAAGACAGTGGAGGACAAGGGTAAAAAATAAATAAATAAATAAATAAAAAGAGGAACAGGAACTGGGGAAAACTGATCCAAATATCATAAACTACTGGAGAGAGAGAGAGAGAGAGAGAGAGAGACACACACACACACACACACACACACACACACACACACGGGGGGGGGGGAAGAAAGGAACAGATAAGGGGGTGATTAAACAGAGGTAGGCAAAATAGGATTACCAGATTTACTAAAGCCTAAGAGATAAGAAAAGGAAAAGAGGTTAGCCTCTAAAATTGAAAATAAATATTCACTAAAAGCACATCACATAAAACTAGAGAGAGAGAGAGAGAGAGAGAGAGAGAAGGTATATACAGGCACACGAATGGGAGTACAAAGGAATGTAAACAGGTAATAGGTCCAGTGTGTGTTTTGAGCTTGTTTGTCTCGCAGAAGACTATAACTGTGGCAACAGGGGGGAGAGAGAGAGAGAGAGAGAGAGAGAGAGAGAGAGAGAGAGAGAGAGAGAGAGAGAGAGAGAGAGAGAGAGAAATTAGTACATAGGAAAGCAAACAGCAACATACCTATTTGTCCTTTCGAGGCTGTCTAATATACAGCAGAGGAGGTTATACTAAATGTAGCCATTCAGAATTCAATGACAAGGATAGCAAAGCAAAAGATTTCCCTATCCACCAAAACTCCAGCCGAAGCCGGCAGAAAAAAGTGAGATGGATCACAATGCAATATGGAAACGCGAACATAGAAATTAAATATGAAAAGATTAGTGGAAATCATACTCTAAGGAAGGGTAAAATAATATCAAGTAGCATTAAATACATATTATTATTGTTCTGTGTTTGTATCTCTGTGTTTTGAACTGCGGGAAACATTACACTTCATGCTTTATTCAGGAGTGAACATGCTAAGCTGGGAATCAGACGCCAAGTAACTTATCCAAGCTATTTTTTTTTTAATGTTAGCATTGTATTGCAGTTCATTACAATGGAGTGCAATTTATTCCATATATTCGCTGCTCTACTACAGATGTGCTTAGGTTTATGTGACTGGAAAGGTTTCCTACAATTTTATGACCAATATCTATAGTATAATTCAACCGGCCTACTGCGACATTTTTTTTTTTTTCCAACTACTAAGACTACGAAGATTTATCCTTGAATTAAATTTCATAATCTGCATTTGGATTCGGTAAAGAGATTCACCTCTTCCAAACATTCCTCCTATTGTGTATTTCCTACTCAAGACATCAGTGTTGCCACCCTCCGATGTGCTCTTCCAAGCTTCCCATATTTTATGTCATAAGGAGACAAGAATTAGACACATTATTCCAAGTGTAAGCACACTGGGGAACTAAATAAGGTGAGGATCATCATTTCTTATTTGATTTTCAATCCTCTGCCCGTGAATCCAATTAATTTGTTGGCTTTCTTAACAGCCTCAGTACACTGTCTGCTTGGTTTAAGAAATTTTATTATAATTTGTAAAATAATTTCTTGCTTTACATCATCAAGCTGAACATTGTTCAAGTTGATTTTTTTTCTTTTATTTTACTGCCAATGTCCATTACTTAGCATTTACCAATTCTGAAGTCATTCTGCCCAGTCAAACAGTTTATCAAAGTCTCTCTGAATCACCTGCCATTGATAGGACGTGTTTCCTGTCAGCTATTTGAGTATCATGCCCAGATTTATCTGTTTAGAAAACAATCTCCTCCTCAACATTATTGATAAATATTGACAACAGAACATGACCCTAAACTGAACCCTGTGGCATTCCTCTTATGTCATCTTTCCAATATTAATTCTCCTACATTTATATTAAAACTTTTTGTTTATGTCACAACTTCACCAAATGCTTTCTGGATGTCGTCAACTGGTCTTATCTTGTTTCATATATCTCTGAAAAAAAAAAAAAAAAAAAATCGAAGAGATTTGTAAGGCATGAGCAACTATGCAAACTAATGTTGTGAATTGCTGGTGAGATTTGTTTCTATGCATCTGACAAGCTTGTCTCTGACAAGAGTTTCCAATAACTTGCAGACTACAGATGTAAGGCTAGCTAGTCAGTATTTTAGAGTGATTTGTTGCCTTTTCTTTTTTTTTAACTTCTTATGCAGTTTTAATCTTCTTTTGATTTTTATTTTGACACTGACAATTTGTGCTTGGAGGTGATTCTTACTTTGTTGTGTTTATTACTTATTACAGTATTGACCTCCACCTATTACCGTAGGTGATCTTTGTGTCCATCATTATTAAGCTTCGCCATATATACTGTATGGCGAAGTTTATTGCTTTGGTAAGTATTATTAAGCTTTGCTATATACAATAAATGGCTATGCTTATTATTGCCATATTATTTTTTTTTGTACGTTTTTTATTAGAGCCTGACGATAGAGGGGTACCCTGGGGTAACCTAAGTCCTTGTGCTGAATATAAATGACCTTGACCTCTTTTTGAAGGTCATATACTCATTTTTGGTGGAGAAATTACATATTTGAAATTAAAATATCTGAAACTGAGATACAAAAATTTGATTAAAAATCCTGTGATAAAAAAGTTTGCTGAGAATTTTGACCGAGTACTCTGCTATTTAGCCTAGTGGAAAGTGACAAATTCAAATCTGCTCAATGTTTTCTTTGTAATACACTATAGAGAAAATCACAAAAGCTGTAAAGCTGTAACTTTACAGAATTATAGCTGTGGTCCCTCTCATTTCCTGAAAGGAATATGGTTACACTTAAACATATAGTTGGCCAGTTACTGAGACAAATGCAAAATGTACCCATGCTTCACTGACCATAAATAGATTTGGCAAAGCTCCCTGATTGTGGCTACACAGTAAGTAAATCGTGACTAGTTTTTATTATTATTATTATTATTATTATTATTATTCCATCATATTTCATCTCCGATTTTCATCACAATTATTATGGATGTGCAGCACCATGACTATTACACTGACCCGATTTCAGTGGCGTTGACCTACTTTTCAAGGTCATAGGTTCAAAAATGTCCTCAAATAATGAATTTTCGACCTCGGTTATTATAGATACATGAATATGGAAGGAAATCCCGTGATAAAATTATTTTCCAAACATATATACTGAAAAAAAATTTGAAGGCCATTCATGTGTGACATAACGATATTTCTGACACCCCCACTTTGAACACTTTTACACTGCTCCTCCATACAGGAAAAAACAAAACCTAAATGAGGCACTACATGGCCATAGAAGTCTTGTCTGGTCCTGAACCTGGTCTGTATAATTTTGGGTGGCAGTCTGACCAACGGTTTTTGAGTTATTACAAAAAACTTAAGTTCAGCAATATTCTCATAGGTGGAGGTGAGTAACTGTCTCTGATTCTTACAGTCTAATAGTTATTATTATTATTATTATTATTATTATTATTATATAAAATATTACGCGTATCATTATTGATGTTATTATTATTATTATTATTATTATTATTATTATTATTATTATTATTATCATCATCATCATCATCATTATTATTACTACTGTTTATTTATTTATTTATTTACATATATAATACTAAGAGGTAGTGCTGGATATCAGCCTTTAGCTATTTGGGTTTAATGTTTTTCTGCAGGCCGTCAATTGTACAGTGGGTTAAAGAGTTCGTGTTACGCAGCATTGCCTAGATACACAGACCACACAGACCCACGGCAAGACGGTCTGGCCCTGACACTAAGAAATGGATGATACAGCAGAGAGAGAGAGAGAGAGAGAGAGAGAGAGAGAGAGAGAGAGAGAGAGGGAGAGAGAGAGAGAGAGCACCCATCCCGACAGACAGACAGACAACAGGGGGGAAGAAAAAGTATAGGTTTAGGCAACTCCTTTTACGAGGACGCTTCTCACCATCAATCCCCTCCCCCTCCTTCCCCTCCTCATCTCCCTCCCCTCTCCCTCCCTCCTCATCTCCCTCCCCTCTCCCTTCCTCCTCATCTCCCTCCCCTCCCCTTCCCTCCTCCCTTCATTCTAGCCCCAACCCCCCTCCTACCATCTATCTCTCCATCTCCTCCCTTCCTCATCCCCTCCCCTCCCCCTCCCCCCCGTCACGTCGGAGCGATCGTGCGTCTCAGATAATCCGTCGGCTTAACTGCTTACCTTCAGATTCGCCCTTAATCCGATTGGGCGCGTAATTGGGGAGGCCGAAATTTTCTTTAAGCCAGACGTAAGCACAAAAAAGGATGGGGAAAAGAAGGGAGGGGGAGAGAGGATGTATGTGAAAGGATGAGGATAAAGACAGAGAGGGAGAGATAAGGGGAGAAGAAAGTATAATGTATCAGTGCAAAGGAAAGCAGACAACAACAAACCTGTTAGTCATTTTGTGGCTGCTTTGTTTTAGGACAGATTATAACTAACGTAACTGTTAATCAGTCAGGGACAAAGACAGCCAAGCACTCCCTAGCATCACTCCCTCCATCCGAAGCCTGCAGGAAAACAGGAGAAGGCCAACCATGATGCACAGAAATGCTGTCATGGAAATTTCTAGTGAAAAGAGGAATGAAAATCGAAATCAACAGCATCTTAACCAAACAGGGAAGGTGACGTCCAGCCATCAGAGTGAGGCAGGCAAAGTGCAAAATGGATGGAATATATTTTATATATAAATATAAATATAAATATAAGTAAATAAATAAATAAATAAATACAGTATATAGATAGATAGACAGATAGATAGATAGATAGACAGACAGATATAGCTAGATAGACTGATATACTGACTGAGAGAGAGAGAGAGAGAGAGAGAGAGAGAGAGAGAGAGAGAGAGAAACCTATGGGGTGATGAAAGAATGATGAAAAAACAAGCGGAAAGTTAATGGATGGGTGGAAAATTAAGATAAAAGTGAGGTAGAGAAAGAGGGAAAGAACACACACACACACACACACACACACACACACACACACACACACACACACACACACACACACACACACACACACACACACACACACACACACACACACACACACACACACACACACACACACACACACACACACACACACACACACACACACACACACACACAAGTATCGAGTGCGGAAGGTAAAGAAGTGAGAGAGGAGAGAGGATGGAATGTACTGGAGAGAAGATAAGGATAAGGGAGTATGAGAAGAAAGGGGAGGGGAAGGGGGAGAGGGGGAGGGTAAGAAAGAAGGATGAGAGTGGAGAAGAAATGGAGGGATGAGGGGAGGAGAAAGAGAAGAGAGGAGGGAGAAAAACGGGAGGATAGGGAAGTAGGGTGAGAATGGAGAAGACGAGACAGAAGGGAGGGATAGAGAAAGATGATAAAGGTGAGGATCAAGAGGGGATAAGAAGAAGAGTGTGGAGGGTAAGGAGGGTGAAGAGTGAGGTGAGTAGAGTGGGGAGGCTAAGAATGAGAGAGAGAGAGAGAGAGAGAGAGAGAGAGAGAGAGAGAGAGAGAGAGAGAGAGAGAGAGAGAGAGAGAGAGAGAGAGAGAGAGGAGAAACACAAGAAAAGAATGGGTAAAGAAAGGGAAAAGAAGTGAAGGAGAGGGAAGGATGGATAGGGATATATAAGAAAGAGGGTAGGAAAAAGAGATAAACAGTAGGAGAAGAAAGAAAGAGAAAGAAACGGAGGAGAGGAGGGACTGAGTGGATAATAGAAGAGAAGGGATGTGAGAGGAAAAAGAAGTGAGGGGGGAGAGGATGGTTAGGGATGTACTGAGAGGTGATGATAAAAATGACAGCATATTGGAGAGGGGAGAAGGAGGTAAAGAAACAGGAGACACAAAACAGGGGAAAGGAATGATGCGAGACAGAAGAGAATGGTTAGGGAATATGAGAAAAGGAATAAGGACGAAGAGGGTATGAAAAGGAAAAACAACAGAGTATAAAGGAAAGCAAAGAATAACAGAGTACATGTTTCATTCGAGGGTGTTTGCTACAGATAAGACTTTGATTAGGGTATCTTTTGTTTGAGTCGAAGATAAGGATAAGAAAGCAAGAAGGAGAGGAAGGGCTGAGAGGAGCAAAGGAAAGGAAAAGTGAGAGTTGAGAATATGAGAGAGAGGATATTAGATTAACGAAGAAGTGGGGATGAAAAGGAAAGAGAAAAGAGTAAAGAGGGGTTAACGAGAGAGGAGAAGGATTAGGAGGCAAGATAGGAAACGACGGAGGGAGAAGTGGAGGATAGGGAAGAGAGGACACAGAGGGAGAGAAAGGGGGGATGATTAGGAGGGGGAAGAAGATACGAAGGAGGGGGGAGAAGGGGAAGATAAGGAAGACGAAGAGGAGGAAGGATAAGAAGGATGAGGGAGGGAGAATGTAGAAGGAAGGAGTTAGAAGACGGAGAGAAAAGTGGAGGATAAGGAAAGGAGGAGAAGAGGGAGAGGGTAAAGATGAAGAGGGAGAGGGTAAAGATGAGGAGGGGTGAGGTGTAGATAGGGAGAAGGGAGAATGGGGGGAAGAGGATTATAAGAAGAGAGGGGAGAAGAGGGAAAAAGGGGGAGTGGCAGAGATACTCGTAAAGACAAGGGTTGAAAGGGGTGTACTGGATAACAGGAGAGATGGACACATAGGCAGTACAGACAACGGGAGTCATGTTGGCCTATAACGTTTTACCTGCTGCCGCAAATTAGGCCAAAGATAAAGGTTTCAACGTGTATGAGGAAAAGGTACAAAAGAGGAAGGCTCTCCCCCGCCCACCACTCCCTCAAGATAACCGTCGCTAGGAAAACGCTAGAAAAATCCCATGATCATTCGATGAAACAGACATAGACAATTTTACTGGAAAGAATAAGAAAATACAGTGTGATCTCTATTATGTTTAGTCTAAAACTTCAAAAATAAAACAAAATCAAGGAATACAAGCGTAATTATTGTGTCATCTCTTTATCGTCTTCGTCCTCTATGCACACACACACACACACACACACACACACACACACACACACACACAGGAGTACTATAGCGTGGAAGTAAATCATCATTCAGAATATTAACGCACAGTATGTCATGACGATACTGGCTTCTTGTTGCAGTGTTCTCCGTAAATATCAACCTCTTCAACACGAGGACGTCTTACTTAATTCAACTCTACCTTCAGACGATTTTATTCAGTTTAGGCTTGTCCCAGTGGAGGAGTTAGATAGAGCCTTAATTAACCCCTTCATTACCTGAGGACTCTTCGTTGTGTAAAAACAATAACAAGAATAAAGTACAAAAGACATCATCGGACTGAATGGGTGCAGTGATTGGTTCTTATATTTATGCTGCATCTGCCTTAGAGCCTCCTGCCATCACCTCTAGTAGCCAAGATAACAGCTGGTAGAAAAGCAGAGTGAAAGTCCACACAAAAGGATAAGGGAGGAAAGCTGGGACATAAAAAGGAGGGTTAGATATTAGAGGGAAATGTATGTGTCTACTCATGGCAATACTGTAATACTGCCACCACTGACATGCACTGGACTGTCACCATCCACACCTACCACCCTTCATATCTACCACTAATACCATTACCATTCAAATCTACTACGGGACTATTGCCAGCACTCAAATCTACCACTGTAATACTGAAAATTTTTAAATCTACCACTGCAATACTGTCAACATTTAAATCAACCACCATAGTACTGCCAACATTGAAAGTTATTACTGCAATACTGCCAACATTGAAAGCTATTACTACAATACTGCCAACACTGAAAGTTATTACTGCAATACTGCCAACATTGAAAGTTATTACTACAATACTGCCAACACTGAAAGTTATTACTGCAATACTGCCAACAATGAAAGTTATTACTACAATACTGCCAACACTGAAAGTTATTACTGCAATACTGCCAACATTGAAAGTTATTACTGCAATACTGCCAACATTGAAAGCTATTACTGCAATACTGCCAACATTGAAAGTTATTACTGCAATACTGCCAACATTGAAAGTTATTACTACAATACTGCCAACACTGAAAGTTATTACTGCAATACTGCCAACATTGAAAGTTATTACTACAATACTGCCAACACTGAAAGTTATTACTGCAATACTGCCAACATTGAAAGTTATTACTACAATACTGCCAACACTGAAAGTTATTACTGCAATACTGCCAACATTGAAAGTTATTACTGCAATACTGCCAACATTGAAAGTTATTACTGCAATACTGCCAACATTGAAAGTTATTACTGCAATACTGCCAACATTGAAAGTTATTACTGCAATACTGCCAACATTGAAAGTTATTACTGCAATACTGCCAATACTGAAATCTATTACTACAATACTATCAACATTAATATCTATTACTACAATACTGCCAACATTGAAATCTGTTACTACAATACTGCCAACATTGAAATCTACCACTATACTACTCCCACGATTCAAATCTACCTCCTCTATAATAATGGAAGGAGGGAGGGAGGGATAGACGGAGGGAGGGAAAGAGGGAGGGAGGAAGCAATGAAAGGAGTGAGGAGGAGGATAAAGCAGGAGAGGAGGAGTAAGAGAAGTAAAAAAATGAGAGGAGGAAGATGCAGAAACAGGAAAACAGGAGAATATAGATGAATGCATGACAGGGAGGGAAGGTAGGATAAGGAGAGGGAGAGAGGGAAGGAATGCATGGGAGAAGGAAGGAGGGAAGGGAGAAAGAGAGAGATGAAGTAACAAAGGAGGGAGGGAGTACGGGAAGTAAAGATGGAAAGAACGGAGGAAAACAGGGAGGGAGGAAAGGAGGGAAAGAAGAAAGGATTAAGGAAGAGAGGGAGGGAGGTAAAGAGGGAGGGACTTGTCAAAGTTTTTCAGTGGGCATGGCAGGCTATGACAGTCACACGCACAGGCAGTCATGACATACACACAATCCATCACACGCACACCTACACGCACACGCACGCAAATACACGCACACAGAGAAAATTACGCACACAGGGACATACTCATACGCACACAGCCAAAAATACACACACACAACCAAAATTACTGACTGTCATTCGCCAAAACTACTGTCTCTTGCTTGCTATCAAATACTATCGTTGTCTTATTCGTATAGTTCAAAGTCATACCCTTATCCCTCAGTATGGCTTAAATCGCTTATTGCATTTTTTACATTTATATATTCTCTCTCTCTCTCTCTCTCTCTCTCTCAAACATCCTTGCCAATCTCCCTCTTACACACACACACACACACACACACACACACACACGAACATCATCAATATCAGCATGTGTCAGTCCAACTTTCACCACTCTGACCTATTGGATGTTACCCTCGTCCATTCCCGCCCCCATATCTACGGTTTTCGTCCCTCCTTGTTCTTACTCTTACTTGCACTCCATCTCTGGGTTGCTATTTTGGTAAATGTTC